>NW_005358478.1:28583-37341 GCF_000412655.1 Myotis brandtii | reverse complement strand
GAGGGGAGCATGTCACTTTCTGAGCCCCTGGCTGTGCTAAGAGCCACTCAGCAGCAGCCCCGCCCGGACCTGCTGGGGGCGGGGCAGACAGAAGGGTGTTTGGTTATCACAAGGCCATCCCCTTGGGCATTAGGGAGAACCTGGGAAATCTGTCCTCAGCCAGGCCAAGGCAAGGGAAGGAAACGCTGGGCTTTAGGCTGCCTTGGAGGTGGGGGATGAAGAGAGAGAGGAGAGGGGGTGAGGAAGGGGCCAAACAGGGCAGGGAGTCAGAAAGGGAAGGAGGGGCTGGTGGGCGTGGGGGCTGCGCTGGGTGGGCAGCCTGGGTGGGCAGCCGGGGCCTCCAGGGCCAAAGAGCCTCCCGCACCTGCCTCTCCGCCTGCCTGGCTGCTTCGCCAGGACTTGCATTTCACTCCCTTCCCCTGTCCCCTCCCCCCCTCCCAGGGGCAGCCCCTTCTCACCCCACCCTCAGTCCCCACCTGGCACTGGGTACTTCACTGTCTGGGTGCTTCTGCCAGCAAAGACCCAGTCAAACTGGGAGCTAACCAGGTGAGTCTCCCTCAGGCCTAACGACACCGGGAACCTTAGCAATGGTCTGAACTGCTGCCTCAGTTTACCCCTGAGGGGCTCCCAACTTGGTTCCATAGGGTCAAGTTTTCACCCTCAAAATAATGGCACAGCTGGACCTGGAATGCTGGCCTCCTAGCCCTTCCCTGGCCGAGGGGTGCACCGGTTCCCCGCCGGGTCTATGCCACTCGGCTCCATCCTCGGGCCTTCACCCACTCTGCCTTGTGTGTGCCACCTGTCAGCATGTGTCCACCCAGGGTGCTGGGTCCCGGCCCCAGCGCTGTAGCGATCATGGGCTGCCTTGCCACTCTGCCCAGCTACGGATTTGCTCACTGAGGACCTGGGAAGGCTAACCAACGGCCTCAAGCCAAAGATTCTTTCTAACAGCCGGGTTCTGGGCACTCGTGTGAAAATGTTTCGGTCAGCAGAGCCTTCGGGCTTCTTCAGATCCTCCTGCCTGGGCTCAGAGCTACCAGATGCCATGGAGGAGCCCCTCTCCCTTTCCTGGCATGGCCACTGGGCAACAAGATAGTGAGGGACCCCATGGCATGAGTGCGTGCATATGCACGCCTGTGTGTGTGCATGTGTGTGCATGTGTGTGCGTGTGTGTAGGGAGCCCATCTGGCGGGGATAAGATCTCTGCCAGCCTGTTCAGCGGAGGCTGCCCCACCTCTCCCACCCCCACCTGGGACCATGAAGCCTGTGACAAAGCACTTTCTTAGCTAGCGACACAGGTGACCAGAAGCAGACCCCCTTGAGGCCCCGAGAGGAGGCAGCTGGAGCAGGCCACATCACGCCACATCACGCCACATCATACCACATCACGCCACATCACACCACATCACGCCACATCACACCACATCACGCCACATCACGCCACACCATGCCACACCACGCCACATCACGCCGCATCACGCTGCATCACGCCACACCACGCCACACCACGCCACATCACGCCACACCACGCCACATCACGCCACATCACGTCACATCACGCCATACCACGCCACATCACGCCCTGATTTCTGAAGTGGCGTGCCCCTCCCCCTCCGCTGCCCCAAACCAGCTGACTCCAGAATCCCAGGGAGGCACCTGAAGAGGAAGCAGCTTTAAAGGTGAGAGCGAAAGAAAAGAAAGATTTGCCTAAAACAATAGCTGGCATTTCCCGAGGCCTTGCTCTGGCAGACTTTCCGAGCTCCCACAGTGTGGGGCAGGTTCTATTACTCTGTGTGTGCTTTTCGGGGGGGGAAGGGGGTGTGGAGGGCAGGTACTGTTATGATCATCCGGCCTGGTTAGGTAAGAGCTCATTGGTGGTGGAGGTAGGATTTGAACGCACAGCCAGACTGGCCACCAAACTACCATTATCACCAGATATTGCACCCAGACGGTAAGCTCCCCTCACCCTTTAGCCCCTGCCTTTGTCCCAGACAGCCTGTCTGCTGTTGTACCCCAAGCCCTCCAGCCCCAGGAGCCTCCCAGCCCCAGCCCCAGCCCCACACAGGTGATGTGAAGGTCAGATTGTAAACTCCTGACAGCTGGGGGCCACCACGTGCTCATTGAGACCTGAAAGCCTGGCTTTCCCAGATAAGCCAACCCCACAGAAACTGGGCTGTTGTTAAATCCTTACACACAGGAGGCCCACTCTGCCGCACCCCTGCAGCAGCTCGGGGGCTGACACAGGGCTGGGGTCTCCTGGCAACTAAGTGTGAGAAATACCAAGTTCAAGTTACAGGTTTCTTAACTGTGGGGTTTCTCAAAGTCTTTAACAGTCGAAAGGCTCACTGGTCATCTCTAAGAGGAGAAGCTTCCCGAAGGGATGTGACCAGTGGTCCGATGGCAGGCCTTGCCAGCCCTGGTCACAGGGCTTCGGGCTCCCAGCTAAGCTAGGGCGTGCCCCGGCCTTGCACAATGCTGGCCACAGTAAACAGTCCGGGGTGGCACGGGTGACGGGGATGACCGTGACGGCGACAAGCATGCCTGTTTAGCAAATGTTTTTCTCTCGTCTTAGTTACATGGTTTGCTGGGAGGTGGCAGGGTTTGGCAGGCGTGATTCAACGTACCAGGGCAGCACTTTTCAATAGTTGTGCAAACTCAACTGTGTGCTCGGGGCACTTTCCCACGCATGCTCTCACCTGATGTTCAGAGCAACCTTATGAGGTAAGCGGGCAGGGTAGTACGATGATGCCACCTCTCAATGGTTGCTTTGCCTCTGCAAGCCTCAGTTGCATCATCTGGAAAGTGGGAGAATACCTACTCCTGCAGACGTGCTTTGAGGACTGAATGAGATAAAATGAGGAAGGAAGGCATAGGTAACCAAATCTAAATGGAAATTACCTCTATTTTACAGATGCTAAAACTGAGGCTTGAGTTCAAGTGCCCACAGGTTGCTAAGTGGGCTACTGAACCAAACGTATTTTGTGACTGGATGTATCTACCCACAAAAATGTTCATTTGCCCATCAACACTCTTTTGATCAAAATGTCTGAGGCAGTGGCTACAGGTAGACAAGCCTGACATTGGGATACAAATACCAGATTTCTCTCTTCTTCTAAGATCAGTGGTTCCCAAACTTATTTGGCCTACCGCCCCCTTTCCAGAAAAAATATTACTCAGCCCCTGGAAATTAATTTTTTTAAAATTTTAATAGCAGTTACTCATCGCCCCCAAATGCACCTGTGGCCATCACCGCCCCCCTGGATCGCTGCAGCGCCCACCGGGGGGCGGTAGCGCCCACTTTGGGAATCACTGTTCTAAGATAATTAATGAAGAGGAAGTGGATCGAGTCTACCAATAGATAAGCCACTAATTTTCTAAGTGTCAGAAAGCTAGAGCTCTGGCTGGTTTGGCTCAGTGGATAGAGTGGACTGAAGGGTCCCAAGTTCGATTCCAGTCATGGGCGCATGCCCGGGTTTCAGGCTCGATCCCCATTGTGGAGAGTACAGGAGGCAGCCGATCAATGATTCTCTCTCGTCATTGATGTTTCTAGCTCTCTCTCCCTCTCCCTTCCTCTCTGAAATTGATTTATATATATAAAGGAAGCTAGAGAAAACCTTCATGGGCCTTTGCCAATTCAGTGAGTTTGGTTACCCACCACAGATCCACTATCTGCAAGCCTTCTCTGCCCATACACCTTCTGACCAATACTCTCAGGAAAGGGTCAGGAATGCACATGAAATACTAATAATATATAGGCATGTGCTTGGGGGAAATGTGTACTTTCACAGAAATGAAAGAATTAATTTAAAAAGTTATCTTTTGGTAGAAACCAGGACAGCAGTGTCAGGGGGGAATTGACTAGAAAAGAACATGAGGGAACCTTTTGGAGTGAACGGAAGTGTTCCACATTTGGTGAATGGGGTGGAGGTTATTACAACAGGCATATACAATTGTCAAAACTCATCAAACTGTACTCCTAAAGTCAAAGGCTAATATGCAAAGTGTCCCCTCTGGAGTTCGACTGGAAGACCAGGAGTTCGATCGCTCACTATGACGTGCGCTGACCACAAGGGGGCGGCGTGGAATGAAGGGTCCCTTCAGGCCCCGATCAGCCCTGATCGCCAGCCAGGCCTAGGGACCCTACCCATGCAAGAATTTCGTGCACCGGGCCTCTAGTACCTCAATAAAAAAGAGTATTGGAAAAAGGATATGTTTTAAAATAGCAACAAAAAATATAAAGAAAGAATGAATCTAACTAAAACTCTGTGATACTTTAATGGAGAAAAGTATGAAACAATATTAAGAGAGGTGGAAGACCTTAAATAGAGATATGCCAAGCTCATGGATAGGATGATCCAATATTATAAAGTTGTCAATTTTGCCTAAATTAATTTATGAATTTATTATAATGCTAATCAAAATCCTGACCTGAGACGCCATTGTTAAATGTAGATGTACAGTTGCCCTGGCCAGTGTGGCTCAGTGGTAGAGTGTTGGCCTGTGCACCCAAGGATCACAGGTTTGGTGACCTGTCAAGGGCACGTACCTGGGTTGCAGGTGTGTTCCCAGCCCCGATGTGGGGGAGGCAACCAATTGATGTGTCTCTGTCACATCAAGGTTTCTCTTTCTCTCCCCACTGCCTCCACCCCCGCTTTCGACTCGCTCTAAAAATCAACGGAAAAAATATCCTTGGATTAACACATTTTTTTAAAAATTTATACGTAAAGCAAATTTATATGTAAGTCAAGACAATTTTGCAGAACAAGAAGACAGGCGAGACTTGCACTGTTTATCTCAAGAATTACTTAAAAGCTATGGTGACTGGGACAGTGTGGCATCGACTCAGTGTCAGTCATTAGGAAAGAGACAGCCCAGCAACCCTAGGGACAGAGTGGCAAGCAGATCAGCAGGGAGGGGGCGGTGCTAGCCAAGTCATCTGTCCTTATGGGGGGAATGACGTGGCCACCTCACGCCACTCACAAAAACCAGTCCCAGGTGGACCGGAGACCTAAATGTCAAACAATATCTTGCTGACCTTGCAGGAGAAAGGGCTTCTCCAGATAAATAACAAGGGCAGGACCTTCCCGGGCACAAGGACTGACTGCCCAGGGACTGTGGAGGAATTACAGTTTCTTGGACTAAGAGGAGTGAGGTCCCCTGTGGCTGAGCTGTCCATGCTGTTCTCGGGCATGGCAAACCCTGTCTCTGGGTTTGAAGTGACTCTGTTTCTCCCTGAGCACCCAACTCCGCTGCATGGTCCCCGAGCAGGCCAGCGCTTCAGACCACGCCCACACTGGTTCTTCTAAGGCAGCCGATGACGGGAAACAGTCCGAGGCAGAACTCCAATGTCAGCAAAGTCAGCTTTGGAGGCTTTACCTTCTCGCCCTGTATTTTTTTCTTAAATTATGAATTTAGCTTTTATTCAAAATTAAATAAGCTAAAGCAAGCTTTTCAGAAACTTGTACAAATTACTTACATAAAATAAAGTTAACAGGGACAGTCCTAAGTTTGCAACAAATAATGACAGAAGTCTCTAGGGCAGCATGAGGATAAACCATGTCACAGCACGGTGATCGAGCTCCTTGTGATATGAGTAAGGCATAACTAACACTTGCACCGAGACCAGATTTAAAAATAAAGCACATTGTAAAAGCTTAGTGCTACATTAAGCTTCTTCTCTTCCCTCAGGTCCTTAGTGGGTTTATACTCCGTAATTTTTGAAAAACAAACACATCATGTCTAACTATAAATTACACAGATGGGCAGTTAATGTGAAAAACCCCTAAAATGTACAAACCACCTGGTTCTGAATTGAGTTCTCCAGTCGCCTTCATGTGCAATTACATGTAAACCGTACCTTCAGTTTCATGTTTTGTGACTAGGTGCACAGCACCACGTCAGGTTGGCCATCGCGCCTGAAAGCTGGCTCTGGGTTCTGCGCCGGCGCCTGTCGGCCACCGGGAGGCACGCATTTTCATAAATAAGAAAGTATCACAGTCAAGGTCAAGCTGCTCTGCAAGAGCAGGAGCTCTCTCCGTGTTTTTGGCTCCCGAGGGCCAGTTGTTCAGACACCAGGCATCCGATGCGGCACCCACGCTGTGGCGACTGCCCTCCCCAGCTCCCCCAGGTCTTTTGTCGGACCCTGGGCAGGTCACCTAACCTCTCCCTGTCTCCAGCTCTATCTGTCTGTAGCACAGAGCTATCAGGGATCATGTGCCAGTGGGTGGAGAAGCAGCCTCGGTGGTCTGAAGCGCTCGTCAGCTGTGGGAAAGCATGACCAGGAATCACAGCCTGCACTTGAGAAGGTAGCTTTTGAAGAACATGCTGGGCGTCTGCTATTGGCAGGATGAATCTTTGGGGGGCAGAGTGAACAGGAGGCTCCGCAGAGGCCTCTTGGAATCACCCCAGCGGGACCCGCCCACCCACAGGGTAGTCAGGCTCAATGCATGACTGCTCGGGGTTGGAGCTCAGCGTGGCCTTCACTGGTGGGGAATGATTCGGCAGGGCCGGGCACAGCAGATAATGCCAGCTTCTTCCTTATCATCCGAGGCAGATCCTGTCACTTCCCTGTTCTCCGCACGGTCACTTGCTGTTTAATGTGAGTTGCTTTTCTCTCACTCACATGCAGGTGCATGCATTTGTCACTCGGAGGTGGTTGTTTATGGTGTAATCAAATTATGAGACTTCACACTTTTTATTTTTGTCTTACTTGTATGTTCATATGTGTGTCTTTTTGTAAAAGGATTTCCCTTCCCTGAGATCATCAATATATTTTATATTTCCTTTTAATGTATTTATAGCCCTCTAAAATTATTTCAGTCTTCATCCATCTCCCACTTATTTTTGTGACTGCTATGAGGTAGGGTTACAAGTTTTATTCCACAATGAATAACTAACTGGCTATCTCAATACCAAATCAGATTTCCTGACATCATAACTTGAAATGAGGATTTTTATCAAATATTACATTCCCATATGTACACAACTTTGTTTCTGGACTTTCTATTCTGTTCCATTGAGGCAACTTTCTATTCCTGTATCAAAAAAATTATTTATTTCTTATATATTTTAATGTCTTTGTAGCTCACTGTTCTTTCTTTAAATTGACTTGGCTATTACTATGTAATTATTTTTTCACAAAACTTAGGATTAACTTATCAGGATATTAAATTTTAAAACAAGTATCCCAGAATTTACTAACCCAATTATGTGTTTTCCCCTAAATAAAAGTTGAAACACTTATTTTTCTTCAGATCTCAGAAACTTTTATCAAATATTCTTATTTTTCATGACTATATATAAGTTCAATAAGAATCTATTCTCCTTGTAAGAAGATACTACAAGTCCTTAGCTTGGCTTCTTGGCCTACGGAAACTTTTAAAGGTCTCATCTGAAATTCCTTATTACCAGGCAATGTTAAAGAACTAAGGTTGATCTTATAGAACCAATAAAGCCCCTTGGATATTACCAAAACTTTGTTGGAATGTCATATCTGAGACTATGCATAGAATCACTATTCTTGCTACAATTGTGTAATCAAGCAAAATGGAGTAAAAAGCTAGACTTATTTTACAAACAGATTAGCTTCACTGTAGTTATCTTGGATAGAAATGGAATGACTATAAGAAATTATGTTTCAATAGGAAACTATAGTGTTCCCACAATCAGATTCTAGTCCTGTTCACTGTCGCTGAGTGTTTGTCATCTGCTTACAAACTTCAGAGAAACCAACACAATCAATCATGTGGGAAGAATCTTCATGCCTGTTGTTGTATCGGCCACTAGGGAGAGTTCCCCAGAATACCCGACGGCATCATCAAAGACGGCCAAACTGCAAACCAGGACAACCCATCAGATTGAAACGGCCTTCCTCATTCCACCCCTTCAACACGCTTCTAACGCAAACCTACACACTTTCTCAACTGGCTGCCCTCCAAACTCAGAAACTGTGTTTATAATTTACTCCAACTACGGACCTTTGTTTTTCTTTTGTTTCCATGGAAATGCCTCTTATTCAATTGCCTGGTTGTTCAAGCCACACAGAGACCTATTTTAGGTGGGAGCTCACCTGCAACGCCACCTCCTGAGATAAAACATCCTCGTGTTCATCCTGCCTAAGTAACCGTGAGCATCTGTGCTTGCTGTGACATCATGCTGTGCCTATGTAAATAACTCACAAAAATTAAAAACCAATTAATTACACATCACCCAAAGAAATGTACACTGACTCAGAAAAGTAACATCTGAATCTGATTATAACTCATTTGATTTATTTAGATGATTAAATCTCGGTTCCTGGGAATCTGTGCTCTGGGGAATTTTTTAAACCTTGGCCATTATTCTCATCACATTAACCACTCTCATGCATCGCATTCTCTCAAGGGTTTCAAACGCCTTTCAGCAGATACTCACACATCAAGTAATATCCATCAGGATTAGACAACTTGAGGAACTCAATGATCTGACCTCCCACGTCCACGATGGCAAGGCCCTGTTGGTAACAGCGACTCACGACCATCTGTTCTGACAACTCAACTAACAGAAACAGAGACTGTGTGATTCTGTGGCCAGACTACACCGAGACTGGTAACCGACAGCATACGCTCAGCTTATGGAGAGAATGACCAAAAGGGGAGACTTATTAAAATAAAACAGAAGCCCTAGCCGGTTTGGCTCACTGGATAGAGCGTCGGCCTGCGGACTCAAGGGTCCCAGGTTCGATTCCGGTCAAGGGCACGTACCTTGGTTGCAGACACAT
>NW_005358478.1:12202-24661 GCF_000412655.1 Myotis brandtii | reverse complement strand
CCACTGGAGACCCCCAGGAAGGCACCTGTAGTAAACCAAGTTGTACTTATGACTTGTTGCAGTGAGGAAGAACACACCATGGGGAGCCATGGGCGGTCACAGTAAGAAGGTGCTCAGAAGGAAGCCGTTATAGGATTTGGGCTTTGGTTGGTGACAAAGGGGATTTGCTCTTGATTGGATGCTGTCAGAAAGCTGGGACAACACTATGATTGGGCATCTTAATAAATCTTATCTATAGGGAGAGAAGTCTAGGAGGAGAATAAAGCTGGAATAGTAAAGAGGTAGTAATCACCCATTTTGGCCAAGATAAGGGTTGTTTGGTATTTTATGGTTGGCAGAGTGATTCTGTTTTTGTCTGTGCTTAGGCAAACTTGTGGAGTGCTCCGTTTTGTCTTATTATTTTTTTAAAGACTAGTTTATTTATTTTTAGAGAGAGAGGAAGGGAGAGAGAAACACCGACGTGAGAGTGCGTATCGATCTTCATGTTTCCAGAATGGCCTTGTTTGAACTTGGTATTTCATGAAATTATTTCCATCTGATAGGAGAATAACGTGGCTTAGCTGTGAGTGCCAGGGCAGCTTCTGAATATCAGAAGCTTCTCTTATTGTTTTTTTCTACTTATTAGCCTCTCTCATTAGTTGTGCAGCCTTGGGCAAGTTACTTTACCATTCTGTGCTGATTTCCTACATCTAAGTGGAAATGACTCTACTTAGCGAAAGTAGTAGGAATGAAGTCCCCTAAACAGTAGAGGATTCAGTAAGTTATCACTTTTTAATTCCAAGAATTTGTTCATCAGTCATTCCTAGACTGGATTGTGAGTGCCTTGAGGACAGGGACTAAGAGTGGTACACCTAAAAAAAATAAAATAAAACAGAAAATGGAGACCAGACTTGAAAATTCCCTGAGCAGACAAAACCACTGAAGGCATGTAAGTGAATAATTTAGCTAATAAAATATATATTAAAAAAATAAAAATAAAATAAAACAGAAAATGGAGACCAGACTTGAAAATTCCCTGAGCAGACAAAACCACTGAAGGCATGTAAGTGAAACTTAATTTAGCTTATTTTGCGAAACTTAACTTGGGCCACTTCCTGTAAATGCCTAATAATTATAAAAGAAATTTAAGTCACTTTCCCCAAAATAGTATGAGAGAACCACTTTTAACCAATCCCCTGCCATCTGGAAGCTCTACCAGTATTAGAATAACCAACCATGGTGAAGGTTAAGCAACTTCCTCACTTTCACTTTATTGGTCATCCTATGATGTCATGACCCTGACTTCCAAATGCTATTTATTGATTTGGTGGGTTTAATTGAGCTATTTCTGGATCTTTGACACATGTAAATCCCAGTCATCTCCTTCTTTGGACATTCCCACTCAGACCCTCCAATCGGCACCTCTGTCCCCGACCCCTCTCCAATCCTCATTCACAATGGCCCTGCAGACTGCTTCACCTGCATGTTCTGTAAGCCCCTCAAATTCAAAATGCCCCAAACAGCAACTGGATAGTCATTAGGAAAAATATAACATTGGATCCATCCCTCAAACTATACACCAGAATAAATTCCAAATGGATGAAAGATCTGTATTTAAAGAGTAAAGACATGTAAGTATTCAAATAAAGACTAAATCTGCAAGATTGAAAATACATACCATTTAATAGGAAAAATCTATAACAGTAAACCTTCAGGCACATTCTGGTGAAACTATTAAACTTAGAAATATATATATATATATATATATATATATTCACTTTCAGGACAAAAAAATTCACTTACAAGGAGGAAAATAAAGCAGGTTTTAGATCTCTTTCCAGCAGCAATCTGTACAGCGCCAGGATGAAGGAGAAATGTCTACAAGGAAAAGAGCGTATGATCCAAGTGGATCCCCAGCCAAGTTGGACCTTAAGTATAAAGGCAAGAGCTCAGATTTTCAGACATGAAAGGACTCAAAAAAATGCAGCATCTATGAGCCCTTTTTGAAAAATCTGCTTGGTGGTGAAATCTTGCTCATTAAAGGATGAATCAAAATGAAGAGCCTTATTCCGAAGCCGTAGAAATGGCCTGGTGGGGAGCACAAAGTCCACTTAGATAGAGGAATGTTCTGAAACCATAGAGAAGTATGGCTGCAGAAGGCAAATGAAAACTCTAACGAAGTTAAATAAGACAAGCATCAAGTCTGGGAAGAGGAGAGGACAGAATAGAGGATGTATCTAAGTGTTAATCCCATATCTTTCCTAATAAGTAATCAATCAACCCTGTTTATATAGAAACTCACGTTTTTAAAAACCCCACAATGATTCCACTTTTTAAATTTCCTTAAATTTATTGGCATCTTGTAGGAACATATTCCCCTTTTAGGGAAGAAATAATTACCTGAAGTAGTTTGATCTAAGCATTTATTTCTGTTAAATTCACTTAAGATTAAATGCAGTATTTATTTTTAAAAACGTATTACATATAAAGTGGAACCTTGATTCTCAAACAATTCATTCCAGAAGGCTGTTCGAGATTGATTTGTTCAAAAACCGAATCATTTTTTTTTTCATTAGAAATAATGTAAATTGAATTAATCTGTTCCAGACCCCCAAATGATTCCATTTTAACCTTTTTCAATCACCTATGATCGTTGTTTCATGAACACTTTCACATCCTTAGCAACATCAGCACTCTTGATGGCCTTGTTATGTTTCAAAGTTGTGCTAATCATCGATTTGGCCATGCCATACTCAGTAGCCAGATGAGACACACCTCTATCATACTTTGCAATTATCTTTCTTCGGCTGTATCGTTGTTCTCGCAACTGTTCTTTTCACTTTGCTGCTATCACGAGGCTTCTTAAGACCCATGGTGACTTATTGTACATATTTAATAGTAATAAACAACAACAGAAACAAAAAAAGCCACAAAAATATTCACAGCACAATTTCCTAAGATGTTAACAACTCCAGGTTTAGTGGTAAACTGACTCATACCATACAAACAGTAGTTGTCACCTGAGAGCCGCATGACTAAAAGGGTTGTTGGGTCAAGAGAACTGAAGTTTTATGCAACAACCCAAACATTTTTCCATGAACAATATGGTCGAGAACTGAATTGTTCAAGATGGGAGACATTTGAGAACCAACTTTCTTGAACATCTCCCATCTTTTAAAAGCCTGGGTTTTAGGTGGCACTCCCGAATCTGTGTCAAGGCCACAAAAGGGGGTGCACACCCCAGTAGCCAGAGTCTCCATCCACCAGTTTCACCACCAGCTGCATGGGCCCATCCCTGTGGGGTTTCCAGCCCCTGAGCAGAAGAAAGGGCTGTAGAACATCAGTTATCACTCTCTCAAGAAAACCCAAGACTCACATTTTTTCATTTTTTTAAATCTTCTCCTCATAGTGAATATTGGGCTCAGGGAGAATAGAACCTAAACCTGATCTTCTAAAGTAACTTCTCATTTTGTTCTTCAGAAAAATTTCCACCCAGAGTGTTTACACGAGCCCAACTGTTTCCAAGAAAACAGGATGAAAAGCTGGAGAAAGTCTCCCCGCCCACAACAAACCTCCTTGTCAGTCTGGATCCCCAGCTGTTCAGGGTGGCTGGCTGGGGCACACCATCTGGTAGAGGGCTTGCTGCGGTTTGGCTGAGTTGCAAATATGAAACATTCATTCTAAAAAAAAAAAAAAAAGTTTCACAATGTAAGGGAGTAGGAGGGAGGTATGAATAAATGCAAGAAAGATTAAAAAATATATATAGCCCTAGCTGGCTTGGCTCAGTGGATAGAGCGTCAGCCTGCAGACTGAAGGGTCCCAGGTTCGATTGCGGCCAAGGGCACATGCCTGGGTTGTGGGCTCGATCCCCAGTAGGGGGTGTGCAGGAGGCAGCCAATCAATGATTCTCTCTCATCATTAATGTTTCTATCTCTCGCTCCTTCTCCCATCCTCTCTGAAATCAATAAAGAAATACATTAAAAAAATATATATATATATATAGAAAATCCACATAAATGATGATTTTTGGTCTTCATAGGGCAACCTAGCCCAGGAAGCTTCTAGTTTCTAAGATGGTTGTTCTTTAGTATTAAAATGAATGACTTCTTTTCTCCTCTCAATGGGTCAAAATTTCCTTTACATTTTTCTTTAAGTGGCCTAACTAACTCCCCTCTGCTCCTTTCCCACTGTGGCTGTGCCCAGAGAATCCAGTTCAGCCAGGCAGGGAAGGGGAGAGGAGAACTGAGGACAGGCTGGTCTCTCTGACTTGATAAGTGAACACAAGATCCAGAAAGAACTACCATGACCATCTTCCTAAACCTTCTCTCGGTTCTTACATTGTGCAGGATAACTATACACTGTATGCATCTTATAGTATGCAGTTTATAGTTTGAGATCACTTGGGAATATATGTTGAATATTAGAGGCCTGATGCACGAAATTCGTGCAAGAGTAGGCCTTTCTTTCTTACTCCAGCTGCCGGCACCAGCTTCCCTCTGGCACCCAAGACCCGGGCTTCCCTCCCAGCCCCCGTTTTGTCAGGAAGGTCATCTGGAAGGACGTCTAATTTAATTAGCATATTACGCTTTTATTATTATAGATGTCTCAATGTGAAGAAATAAGATCTGCAAACGGTGTCACTGAACACAGGCAACATATAAATCATTGGCTCCCTGCCCTAGCTGGTTTGGCTCAGTGGATAGAGCATCCGCCTTCGGACTGAAGGGTCTCAGGTTTGATTCAGGTCAAGGGCACATGCCTGGGTTGCAGGATCGATCCCTAGTAGGGGGTGAATAGGAGGCAGCCGATCAACGATTCTCTCTCATCATTGATGTTTCTCTCTCTCTCTCTCCAATTTATAGCCAGTCGATCAGAAACACAGGGAGAAACCTGGACTTGTGCCTGGCCTCTGAAGTATGGTGGGTGGGTGCCTTGTAGAAATGAGCCCTTAATCTGTGGGATCTGATGCTATCTCCAGGTAGACAGTGTCAGAATCAGGTTACATTGTAAGACACCCAGCTTGTGTCAGAGAATTGCTTGTTTGGTGTGGAGCGAAAGACAAAAATTATAAATAGCTCTCTTTTTATTAAAAAAAAAAGTTTGGGATACCACTGGGATAAAGGGCCCAACAAAGTCTAATTTGCTCCTCTCGCCCATCTATTCTTCTGGAAATTTCATAAGAACACATATATTTTGAATGTCAACTGAAGACAAGGAAGGATGATACCAGGAAACCAACTTCTCCACTCTGAAGGGCACAATAGTCTCTAAGAACAGTGTCTGTAGCCCCCAAGGAGGACAACCAACTTCTCTCCAAGTAGATGGCACATGGATGGAATGAACTCTCCCCATGAAGCAATCTGGTATTTCTAAAGACTCAAGAACCAACAGAGGTGATGGAACTCATGCCAGAACAGCATGCGTTTGGAGCTATTTCATGTAAAAGGACATCTTTACTGAATATTGTGTCCTAGAAGAAAAGCAGGTGCGCCACATGGGAAAGCCTTAACCCCATTAGCCCCAGACCCCATATACTAGAACTCCTGACCAGTTGGAGCCTTGTCCTGGGAGCTGGCACTTTCCCAGGTGTGTTCATTTTCTAATGCTGTGTAACAATTACCACAAACTTATATTATACTAGAGGCCCGGTGCAGGAATTCATGCACAAGTGGAGTCCCTTGACCTGGCCAGTGATCGAGGCCTATCAGGGGGCCGGCCGGCTGGGGGGAGGGAACCCGGGAGGTTGGCCGGCCAGACAGGGGAATGGGCCATGAAGGTTGGCTGTGGGAGTGCACTGACCACCAGGATATCACTCCTGCGTTGAGTGTCTGTCCCCTGGTGGTCAGTGCGCATCACAGCAACTGGTCGACTGGTCATTCTGGTCATTCGGTTGTAATGGTTGCTTAGGCTTTTATATATAGAGATTCAGCTGCAAAAGCAAAAAACTCAGTTATAGGCCACCTTGTAAAAAAATTTTTATTGATTGATTTGAGAGTGTGAGAGAGAGAGAGAGAGATCAATTTGTTGTTCCACTTATTTATGCACTCATTGGTTGATTCTTGTATGTGCCCTGACCGGGGATCAAATCTACAACCTTGGTGTATCACAACGATGCTCTAACCAACTGAGCTACTCAGTCAGGGTGCTTTTGTTTGTTTGTTTGTTTGTTTGTTTTTTGCTTTTTAAGATAAGAAACCCAGAGAGAGGTGGTTGTGGCCTTGGATTAGTCATACCACAGAATACATTACTGCAATTTTCTTGGTCTTCCTTCACAACCACATGATGGCTGCCTCAGTTCCAGCCAGCACATTCGTATTTACAGCAGACAGGAAGGGGAAATCGCCGGGTGGCCCTCTGTTTCGCTTATCATGAAGGCATACACTTTCTCAGAGCCCCCCAACTTCTACCTTCTTAGGCTTCTGTTAACATCTCATGGGTTAGAACAGGGTCCTGTGCTCACCCTGGCCTGCAAGAAAGACTGCAGAAGGGAATATTAACAATTCTAGCATTGACAGTGAAGAATGGCAAGATAGGAGGGGGTTGGGAGAACCTTTGGGGGTATCCGGTTAACACCGTCTGCCCCTTGTAGCCTTAAGGAAATGTGCCTAACATTTCCACTTGGAGTTCTAACATCTAACCACAGAAACACAGCTTCAAAAATACTGCTGTAGCCAAAACGTCCTTGGGTAACAGAACCCGAGGTTCTCATTTTTGGCATAGACTTCTGACACTACAGTCTTGTGGCGAGCCGGCATGGCCATGGAATATTCAGCCCCACGTTGGGCGCCTTATGTGCCGCGCCAGCTCAGCCAGGTTCGGTGAGCCTGAGAGGGGGCGGTGAAGGATTGAGAAAAGACAGACAAGAGAATAAAGCTGGGTCTGGGTGGGATGCTGTCCTCTCTGATGGAGAGCTAGCAACAGCGCCACAGCCTGAAAGCCATGTCTTTATTTTATAGCCAGATTCCATGAGGCAAAGTAAGGGTGTGGTCAAGATGTTTACAACATTCTCGTGGGTTTCCATCCTACTCAATTACATGCACCTGAACCTTATCAAGCCCACATCACTCAGACTCATGGGACCACGTGTTCGGACCATAGGTTCAAGCTTACAACCATAACCTTTGGCTATAATTGTGCTGGGAGGGCTTTACCCTCCAAGCTGGGGCTTGCACGTGGCCATGAGAGAACTGTGCCCCCTCATTAGTCCGAGGCCTGAACCTGTCCAAACACTGTGGCCGCTCTCCACACAGTCTTCTCTGGTTCTCCCCATTTTTTGAGAATGGCTTCTGGTCTCAACCGTGGGGTGAAGAGCAGGCTTCCTTCCTGGATGCTGAAATGCATCGTGCATCAGCTGCCTGTTACCAGGCAGTCACCTCCCTTTCTACTAGCTCTTCAACAGGGACAGGTGAAATCAGGAGACCCCTCCCAAGAAGCATTCGCCTCTGCCCTCTTTACTTTGAAACACAATGATCCCCAAGCCATACAAGCCCAGCATCTCTTCCTCTTATGCTTCAGCCAAGAGCAATACCCTGTTGCTAGGAATGACACAAAGCTACTGAGCAGGAAACTGGCCCCAAGTCCAACTGGCCAGTTTCTAATAATAACCTTTTTTCGGACTCCTCCTTTCCTTCATTTCCATTTCCCAATTTCTCTCACTTCTTCCAACCCAAAATGGGTGCCAAGAAATATCACCAACCTCTTTCCTGGTTTTAGAGCTCCAATGAGACCAACTTCCCTTTACCCCCTCCAGTTGTGGCCCCGCATTTTGGTTGGCAACTGCACCAATTTCTGTGGAGTACACTTTGCATATTCGCAATGTCTGCTGCCCTCCGGGCATCGTCAGTGTGATGGGGCGATGTGGTCTTGTAGAAAGAGAACTGAAGGGGTGTCCAGCTCTGCCCTAGCCAGCATGGGGCCCTGGGAAGGTCTGCACAAAGTTCTTTTGCATTAAGATGGGGGCTGGAGGAGGGGAGCGCCTGGTCCTCCACCTATGCAGATTCCAACGGGAATCGCCAGAGTAAAAGCATTTCAAGCAGGAGCAGATTGCTCCTGGGGAAAGGTGTCACTGTGAGAAAGTTCAGTGCTCTTAGAATCAACCACCTTTCAAGCCTGAACACAGGTACCCACTGTACTCGTATTTCAGATGAGAAAGGCAAGTCTTCTTCTAAAGCCCATAGTTAGACTGACGGGAACCAGGGCTGTTTTTGTCATCACCAGTCCCCATCCATGGGAAGGGTTCATTCATTCCTGCATCTACTCACTCACTGACATATTCCACATACATTTCTTGAATGCCTGCTACAAAGTGGGTACTGTGCCCGGCCTCGAGGACAGAAAGAGAAAATGACACAGATCCTGTTGCAAGGAGCTTACAATCCAGAGGGAAGACACCCTGCCACCCAATAACAACACAACCTAATGACCACCTGGGGCAGCAGGTGGTTTCAGCAGTTAAGCAGGTGTTGTCCAACTGGGCTAGGTCCTTCCAGAAGGGCCTTGACAACATCTCCAGTCAATAGAATCCTCATTGGGCAACAGAGTTGGCTGCCATTGGCTGGCAACCCTTAGTGGTGACAGAGAAGAGGACAGTTCTGTCCGACTGCACTTCCCTGGCCTTGGCCCTACAGAGCCTCCTGTTTTCTCAGTTTTACACTGTCCAGCCTTTAGGTCTCACCTCCCCCTCTCCTCCCTCTATAGAGTGTGTAGAAAGAATTGTGGGAGCAGAAAAGGATACATAGGTGTCCCAGGAAGGGGTGGGAGGGTTCTAGATAGGATGTAAAGGACAAGAAGTCACCATGTGGGTGAACAAGGGGGAGGCATTCCTGGAAGAGGGAGACATAGAAGTAAGAGGGTCGGTGTGTCCTGGGAACAAAAAGTAGTTCAACCAAGGTCAAGGTAGCTCAACCAGGTCTTATAAAGAATCTAGTAGAGTCTACCCATATTTGGTCCTACCTGTTTTCAGAGACCTTCCAAAATAAATGCAATGCTTTCCTGTTTTCCATATATGAATTCTCAAGCATATAGACATAAATAGCAAAGCCCCCAAAATATACATTTAAAAATATTCTTCTCTTCTCCAACCTGAAAACCTCAGTGTGGCCCATATGGCCAAAATGGCCTTTCGCTCAGCCGCCTTGAAACTTGATCCAAACTTCCCTACGGAAGGCATCAAGCATTGGGAAGAACTAGCCTATGGGGGAGGGTGCTGACACCCACAATCACTTAAAGCCAGGCCAGCGAAGGCTGGGGGATTGTCAACCAAGAGGATCTTTCCTCCAACCTCGCTCTCATTTTAGCTTTCGAATCCTGTTCTAGTGTCATCTGCTCGTGGGAGTTCCCCTCACCGCCCACACTGAATGTCTTCTTCCCAGATATTGTTTCCGGGCCTTGTGTGGACTTGCATAAGTGTGCGTATCCCCGTGTGTTGTGGCTTATTTAATTTAACAAGTCCTGAGTCTATAAATTCCTTGAAAGCAGAACTGTGTCCTAATAAACCTTGTTTCTCTCCCAAAACATTACATAAGGCCTGGAAGACAGTAGAAGTCCAGTAAATGTTTGTCAAACTAAGCTGGACGTTGAGAGCATCACAGGAAGGCACTGGCAGGAAGTGCGTCAGCGTGGGCATGATGACCCAAATGACGACAGACAAAGAATAATGGTAGAAAGCGGGAGGGAGATGGCTGAGTTGGCACCCCAGCCTTTGCTGCAAATGATAGGAAATCTGACTCAAATTTATGTACAAAAGAATCTGGTTCTTTCATGACTGAAAAGCCCGCCCTGTAGAACTTCAGGTAAGGCTTGATCCAGGAGCTCAAGCATTATTACTAGTATTCAACCTCAATCTTCTGGCTTGGTTTGCTGGCCTGTCTTCATGCTCAGTCTCTATGTGAGCCAAGCGATCCCTGGGAGGTCCAGGCCCACCCAGTCCAGGTTCATGTTTGGTTAGAAGGAACACATGCCTCTCTCCCGACGATTCCAGCAAACGTGGTATTGATTATCACCAGCTCTGCTGACACAGTTCTCACCCTGAACCCGTCACTGTGGCTGCAGAAATAAGATGTTCTGATTTTATCTGTAAGAGGAAATCTGACTCAAATTTATGTACAAAAGAATCTGGGTCTTTCATGACTGAAAAGCCCGCCCCGTAGAACTTCAGGTGAGGCTTGATCCAGGAGCTCAAACATTATTGCTAGTATTCAACCTCGATCTCCTGGCTTGGTTTGCTGGCCTGTCTTCATGCTCAGTCTCTATGTGAGCCAAGCGATCTCTGGGAGGTCCAGGCCCACCCAGTCCAGGTTCATGGGTTAGAAGGAGCCAAGCGATCCCTGGGAGGTCCAGGCCCACCCAGTCCAGGTTCATGTTTGGTTAGAAGGAACACATGCCTCTCTCCCGACGATTCCAGCAAACGTGGTATTGATTATCACCAGCTCTGCTGACACAGTTCTCACCCTGAACCCGTCACTGTGGCTGCAGAAATAAGATGTTCTGATTTTATCTGTAAGAAAGATAATGCTGGTACTGTTCTCATGGCAAATCATGTGAATAGCTCTCTGGTACAAATTGGCCCTGTGCACGCTTAAATAGGCCTTGTGGTTGAGAAGGAATGGATTAGGCCTCCCAGCTCTGCCAGTGATTCATATGTAAACTAGGCAAGTCACTTCACACAGCTTCACAGACTTCCATTTCCTTCCCTGTAAGCTGAAGCTGCACTGGACCTCCATGGGCCCCTCCATGGGCCCCTCCATGGGCCCGTCCAGCTCCAATGCTCACTCTTCAGTGATCTCTTTTGAATAAATTACTTGTCAAGTTCCAACTTTATGGCGACAGCACCCTGGAGATCTGTCTGCCCTGGTCCCTATCCCAGCCACAGCCCTGGTAGACCCTCGAGCCATGCCCACCTCCAGGTGCGTGGGGCTGCCCACAGGTGCCATTACAAACCTGAAGCATCAGGGTTGGGGCTCGGGCTCTGGTGTCCCGGGAGCTGCCAGTCCCGAAGGCCCTGCGCACTGGGAGCAGAGTTCAGTGGAAACCTTCCAGACTAAGGAGGTTTGCTGACAGTTATACAAACCCCTAAGCTGAGCCACTGAGAAAGTATCTGAGGTTTTCTGACTTAGGAGCAGACAGAATGAGTGTGGTGCGTCTGAGGATGTCGGGGTGGATCCAGGAAGAGACAGTACCATGGGAGGCAGTAACTCACGACCACTGTTGTTGGGTGGCACTTAGACGCTGCTGAGTGAGAGGGGAAGGCCATCCCAGGGACAGCAGCACAGCCACCACCCAGAAGGGAATAGGGCAGAGGACTCCGGGGGCTGAGGCAACATCATACATACCCAGGTAACATCACTTAGCAGCAAGGTAGGGGGTCATGGGGCCAGACAGCTCCAAAAGGCAGCAGCGAGGTGGGGTCTTTCACAGCCACAGGGTCTGCCTCAGCGACGGTTAGCAAATGTTGGCTGCAGTTTCATGGGGCTTGCACAGTAGGTAGGCTCTACACAGCTACAGATATTTACGTGGATTATATTTAAAGCCATTGGATGTGTAACCATTTGAGTTTGGCACTGGCAGGCTTTGGGCTAACAGACCTAGCCTGCTGTGAATAAATATAAATCATGGGAACTTATAGGCCAATACACTAGGGCAGTGGTTCTCAACCTTCCTAACGCCGCGACCCTTTAATACAGCTCCTCATGTTGTGGTGACCCCCAACCATAAAATGATTTTCGTTGCTACTTCATAACTGTAATTTTGCTACTGTTATGAATCGTAATGTAAATATCTGATATGCTATATGTGTTTTCCGATGGTCGCGACCCACAGGTTGAGAACCGCTGCACTAAGGCCATATTTGGATTATTTACAGAACAGTGAAAAAATTTCCGGGACAAGGTTTACCAGCTAGCCAGGCCAGGTGTAAAAGTCCCACTGGGTGGTGTTGGAATTACCCCCAAAAAACTCAGCGAGCGAGAAAGTTCTCATTGTCAATTTCTTTCAAGGAATTAAGTCAATAATAATCCTTTCGATATGAGTGGAACTTTATCCATTTTAAAGCCCTTTCATATTTGATTCTTACAACATCCTTGGAAAGAACCAGAATAGGAACGCTCCCCTCTACCACCACCCCCCCACCCCCAACAGCTAACAGGTGAGGACATGGGCTCAGACAGATGTGAGGACAGAGGACAGTAACAGCCAGGACTGAGGTCAGGTCTCCTGAGCTCGGCTAGGGGAGCAGTTAGAGGTCAAGGTCATTGAGGCTGAAAGAGGGAAACTCAAGACTCTGTTCTTTCCTGCCTGGGGCTCCAGCCTTGCACAGGCTGACAAAGGTTCTCTCGGGACTGAACATTTTGATCTTTTTTTTTTTTTTAATGGAATGGGCAGTTATTGTAGAGGTTGCGGAGGGAGTAGCATTGCCGTCTTTGTTTCATCTCACCGCATTTCTCAGCTGAACAGGATCTTAGGAGTCAGTCAGGCATTTCACAC
>NW_005358478.1:0-12093 GCF_000412655.1 Myotis brandtii | reverse complement strand
CACCACTGCCTTTTCCTCAAGGGCCACACTCCAGCCTTTAGCCTTAGGGGCACCAGCGAACCTCACCTTTCCCAGAATTTAATGCTGAGAACAAAGCTTCAAGGAGGATATTACCCACCAGAAGCCCATTGGCATTAAGAGGCCAGTCCTTCCTCTTTTTCAAGACATTGTTCTCTCAACTCTCAGCATCCCCTCCATCCTGGCTCACAGAACTCAGAACACAGTGCCCTCGGGGCCTCCACGGGGCCTGACTTCCCTGCCCCAGAAAATAGAAAAGATGAGTCTGTGGTAACTAGAGGGAGGTGGCCAGCAGAGATGGAGGAGAGAAGAACTGGCTCAGAACGGGCCCCGAAGGTGTGAGCCTGTGGCTGGCCCCTTTCTAGACAGCTGCCCTGGGAGAGCCAGCAGCTCCCACCTCCTAGCATTTCAGACACTGAGGCCACAAGGGTTGACTCTACGGTTTTCACACAACCCCGCCCTTGTTAAACTGCTTTGGGACCCGCCTGCCAAGCCCGTGTCTTAAGATCCAAACCAGGAATGAGCTGCTACTATGGAAAGTGAGATGTTTACTGCAGGATTAAGAAGCCGTCACACAGTTTCAATCACATCAGGACTGACATCCCGGGACTGACTCGTGAGCTCGTGTAAACCAGGTGCGGGCTCGTGGCCAGTTCTTTAAAGGGCAGACGCTCACGCGCAGACTTTGTTGGCTTCCCTCCCGCTGTCTCTCGTTTCCCTGGCCTCTTCCAAACTCTGCAGACAGTTTCGGGAAGCCATGCACGCTGCCAGGGGCGGAGGAGACGTGAGGCCACGTGTTAGCAATGTGCTCCAGCATCTCCGAGCCAAGGGAGTGCTGGCCGCCCGGCCTGCTCCCTTGCAATAGGAGAAAGACCAGTTTCCTCAGCATCAGGCGATCCTCCCAGCCAATGCGAGGCCGAGGCCGACCCCAGTGAGTCAGCCGCAGTGTGTGGTTTCTCAAGCAGATGTTCCCAGTCCACATGAGAGGCTGGCAGAGTATCACTATCTGGTCTAATGTTCCTCCTTTTGTTAAAATTCCGAATATCAGGGAGTGGGGGCTGGGACTGATGGGAGCATGGATGTCCAGCCCAGCCCCTCTCCCTGGCAGCCCCAGCGCTCGCTGGCCCTCCAGGGGTGGCAGGGGCCAGAAGTGCTTCCCAGGGACCAGTCTGGGGGCTCCTCCCTCCTCTTCTGCCTGCTTCTCCACCCAGGACGTTAATTTTCCTAGAATTCATTTCGTATAGCGCATGGGGCCAGGGGTGGAGAGTTGGGAAATAACTCCAGGCCCTGGGAGGCCTGCTGGGAGCACCACTGACAGGACCCAGGATGTGAACAAAGCCTCAAACTTCCAGCCCCCGGGACGGAGGCTGAGCGGGAGAGGTGGGTGAGGCAGGAAGCAGAAGGAGCCCTCTTTCCTCCACTTCAAGATACACTTCCAAAATTTTCAAATTATTTTTTATTTTCTTATTAAAGTTTCACATATTTAAGAGAATTAAAAAAATAAAAATTTTAAAGAGAATAGTATCATGAATGTTTCCACATACCTACCACCCAGCTTTGATAATGACCCACCGTGAGCCTTTCTGAAGTTGGGGTACACTTAGAGTCAGTGGGTATGCTCAATGTGTGTTTCTTTCCCTCACCAAACCAGCGAGGGGGCAGTGGGTCAGGGACAAACAGGATGACACGAACGAACAAGGAAGAAATCAGCCAGGAAACAGCCTCGTCCTTGAGCAAAGGTTCCTACGCGTTTATCACCCGAGATCCCTTGTGCTGTTTTCTCCTCGTTAGCCTGGGGTTTTGGTAGAAGCGTTTATCCAGCAAATTCCACTCGTTCTTAATGTTCCTCAATTTTTTAAATAAGTAAAAACAAATAGCAATTGTACCCCAATGTTCATAGCAGCATTTTTCGCAACAGTCAACAGGCGGAAGCAACCTAAATACTGACGGACGAGTGGTCGCAGTAAATGTGGCGCCGCCACGCGATGGGAGGCGATCCCGTCGTAAAGAGGAGGGGAATGCTGACACATGCTCCAACACGGGTGAAATGAGCCCGACACAAAAGGACAATACGGAACGATTCTGCCTGTATGAGGTTCCTACACATTAAGTTCACAGAGACAGCAGGAGAGGTGGAGATGGCGGGGGAGGATGGGGAGTTACTGGGGACAGTTTCTGTTTGGGATCATGAAAAAGCTCTGGAAATGGATACGGGTGATGATTGTACAACATTGTGAATGTACTTAATGCTCCAGGATTGCACACTTAATAATGGTTAAAATGGTACATTTTGTTATGCATATGTTACCATAATAACTTTTTAAAGGTAAAAATTATTAAGGATTTGAAGACGGTGACAGTAGAGCATTAAACCAAGCATGGGCCTCTCTGCATGTGGGGTCGGAGGCCCGGGCGCCGGCCTGATGGCCAGCACCAGAGAGGAGGCCCAGGCTCTGCTGGCCAGGACGGGTGGGCAGCCCCAGAGCCCAAGTCCCTTCACCCAGACACTTGCCGGGGCAGGAAGACCTGCTGGGGCTTCCCGACTCGGGTTCTAGGCCTGGTTCCATTTCCTGCTCTAGGGCTTGATGTCCTCCAATGAAAGTAACCCCTTGCACCTGTCTTACCTGCTGCTCTGCTAACTCGAGAATCAAATGAGAATCAGGTGATACAAAAAGGAGCCATTCGGATGAACGTGAGCAGGCAGGGGGGTAGTCCCTGTGGGTGCCGCCCTTGACAGCGTGACAACTACTCTGGCCTGAGTGTGAAGCTGGGTGAATCAGAGGCGGAAATACTGATAAGGCACAATGATCCACGGGCCAAAGGATCAAGGGCCCAACCAACGCCTCACTGCTGGGAAGGATCCAGAATTTCCTCCGTGCAAATTACCATGTGAAGATAAGAGTCTCAGCTTCCGGGCCTTTTTTCCCCACCCTATTTATACAGGGTGGAGCAAAGAGTGGTTTTACAGTTGTGAGTACATTAGAGTTTATTCCTACATTATTGTTTATTGATCCTTGTATTATTTTCCATACAGTCAACGTAAACAGAGTTGTAGGCACTGTCGGCTCTCATAGTTCCGCCCAACCTGCTCTTCTACCTGCAGGCCTTGAGGTGCCTGGTGTGGCCACAGGGCAGGACAGACTTAACTGCATTCCCTCTCAGCAACGGCTGAGAAAGGTTAGAGTCACATTCATGGCTCCCAGGTTTGTGGGGAATGAGACATCTTGGCTTTTACTAGTATTTCTTTCCTCTTTCATTTTGTAGACTTCCTTTGAAACCATCAGGAAAATTTACTATGTAGATAAAAACAAAAAAATAAAGGTCAAGAGCAAATCAAGAGTAGCTCTTGCCTTGAATAACTAAAGGCAGAAATACATAATTCCTAACAGAACACAGCTGTATGAGTCAAAGAAAATGACCGATGGGAGTTACTCCAGGCAAACCACTTTCACCCAGTCACGTGGTCTTGACGCCCTAGTGTCTCCCTGTGTCAAACAAGGAAATATTTACAGGTATTGTGGAGACCAAATGAAATTTGCTTTAGAAAGTCCCCAAACCCCATACAGATGAAACTCACAAGACCATCCTGTTGGGCACAGGGTGCTCCCCAATTAGTGCTCATTCCACCCCCCAGAACTGAGGCCAGTGGATGGTTGTTGAAAGGGTGAGGGCTAGGCCCTCCATCTTGCCCCAGGGTAAGGGCTAGGCCCTCCATCTTGCCCCAGGGTAAGGGCTAAGCCCTCCATCTTGCCCCCTTCCTGGAAGTCTAAGCCTCTGCTAGCCACACCCAGGAACAAGACACCGACTTGCGCCTGGCCAATCGTCAAGGCCACAGCCCTTTCTCCTCCCCTTACTCCAACCCCCTATAAAACCCCTCTCCACACAGAGTTCTCTCTCTCTCTGCTTCCTGTCGCTGCGTCGGCAAGGTGGGGGAGCCGAGCTAGCTCGAATAAAGACTCTTATGCTTTTGCATCGGACTGGCTGGCTCCCTGATGTGGTTTCTTGGGGATCCTGAAATCTGGGCATAACAGTTGTATTCAGTGACTTAGGAATGTAAGGGTTTGCGGCGCAGGAAACAAAATCAGAGAGTTAAAGAGCCAGGCAAACCGAAGGTGGTACTTTAATCTGCACTCCCAGGCGAGCTACACGGGCCCCAAAGAGCGGGGCCGGTGAAGTCGTGCCCGCGGAGAGGGAGTAGAGGCATTTTTTTTTTATACAGCTGTTCAGTGAGGGCGGGGGGCGGGGGGGGGCATGAGCTGTGGGAGTTCCCGCCGCGAGCAGGTCCGTCAGGGGTTCCAGGAAGGAGTCTCTGTTGCCATCTGTCTGGCACGCTGACCTGTTAGGAATTCCAGGGAGGGTCCAGTATCTGCGCCACCATCTGCCTTGTGCATGCATGGGCTCCTGGGCTTCCCTCCGACCCAACAAGGAGTTTCTTGTGCATTCTTCCAGGGATTCTTTTTGAAATTATAATCAAATATAATGTAAACTCTCATTCCCCTCCACTTCATGCAAACAAAAGGTAGCGTATTGTCCACTGGCACATCTGTACCCCACTCTTTCCGCTGAATCCTATGTCCTGGAGGACTTGCCTCACCAGTTCCCAGGGAGCTTCCTGATTCTTTCAATCGATCAGCAGAATGTCTGTTTATACAATTGTACTGCGTTTTATTGCAGAAACATTTACTTTATTGTATGTGATGGGCATTTTGGTTGTGGCCAGTTCCGCTAACCTCAATCCACATCCTAGGAGTGGCGAGTAGCATTTGAAGCGGTGTAGTCAGCAATCTTCATTCCAGAGGTGGGAAAAGCAAGATGCAAATAATCTTTGGCAATCTAAACGGTTTCATAATGACCATATAAGATGTTAGAAATACTTTTTATTTCTTATTGGGGAAATGGATGTTGTTCAATGTGCTTAACTAGAATGATTTTACAGTACCCATCTCCTTTGCAAGAGCAGGCCTAACCCCTCTGCATTACAGCCTCAGTCCTGAGCTCATTGGTCCCGTGTTCCCCCGCTTCATGGAGGGCTCTGCTGCCTGACTCACCGCACATTGGCTGATCCTACCATGAGCGTATTATTTCACTCACCTCTTAGTGAGCCTCTCATATAAGGTGTTAGTTACATGCCTGTGCGTGGAGACATCCTGGCTTTACAAGAGCAAGTCACATGATTACTTACATGCAGACTTGCTCTTAGCAGAATTCAGTCCAAGACCTGCATTTGTTGTAACATGCCACCGTTAATGTAAAAAAACCCATTGAAATCTGTAAAGAATTTTTGTGAGTTTATTTGAGCCAAACTGTCGACATATGCCAGGAAGCAGAACCTCAACGAATTGAGATAATGCTCCGGAGATTGGCGGGTTACACCTGTGGGTTACATGGAATCCATTGGTGATAGACTAGAGAGGAGGGAGAAAGCAAAGCAAGGAAACCCCTGAGATTGGATAAAAAGTAAAATGATAGACACATACTTAGGTGGGTGCCTGAACAATTAACATGATAATGAAGGAATTTGTGGTATCTGTCCTGGCACCCAGCATATTAGGTTGTGCCCCAAGGGGCCCAGAAAAAGGGAAGTTACAAGTTACCTAGACATTTCAAAGGGTATGTTATTATAGATGCAAAAAGACAGATAGGCTCAGTTAAGGTAAAGGTTGACCTTGTCAGTGAAGATACTGGCCTAGGCTGTAACTACCCAACATTAACTGCTTTTAGTTAAAGTTTAATTTCAGACCATCCTTTGTGGTTATTTTAGGTCTCTGAGTTTGCAAGACTGGCATGCAGGCCTCCCCTGAGTTTGTCAGGTTTGCATGTGGCCCCTTTCTTCCATACATGATCCTACCATGAGCATATTATTTCACTCACCTCTTAGTGAGCCTCTCATATAAGGTGTTAGATACATGCCTGTGCGTGGGGACATCCTGGCTTCACAAGAGCAAGTCACGTGATTACTTATATGCAGGCTTGCTCTTAGCAGAATTCAGTCCAAGACCTGCGTTTGTTGTAACATGCCACCACGGGAGAAATCGGGGGAAAGGAACAAACCACCTCTACTTCCTGTCCCTGGAGGTTACTGGGAGCCATGACACGTGCTGGAAGAACAGCCAGAGTAGCCTAGGTTATTTCCAACAGTCACGGAGTCACATCTTGTCCTAAAGTCAGAGTGAAAGTAGAAAATTAAATAAAAGTTACCTTTGAAAATCCCTAACTTTCCAAAACTTATACCCCATATGGTTTTGTGTAGATAGCCCTTTATGAGTTCCTGTAATTGTTAGTCAAGGCCTCTCTAGAACCCTTAATTTATTCTTCCATTTCTTCTTCAAGGACCTTAGCACAACCATCACTTGCCCCTCTGGCCCCTTGCAGATGAGCTAAACTTCCTTTCTCGGCCGCTGGTCAGGAGCCATAGCAAGACCCACACGCTGACTCCCCAGCACTTTTCCAGGCTTCACTGCCTCCTTTGTTCTACCATCAAGCTACAAGGGAGTGATGCCTGGAGGTTAGGTTTGAAGTCCCGTAAGTTAAGTTTACTTAGAAACAACTTCTGTGCCAAGGAAGATAGCAAAATCCTGGATGAAGGCAGCTAAATGGGACATTCACAGCTAGGCATGGGCAGAGAAAGCCAATACGTTTGTGTGTTTTTTGTTTTTTGTTCTTGTTTCTTAAGAATAGCTCTGCACCCTAGACTGTTTGGCTCAGTGGAGAGTGTCAGCCTGTGGACCGAAGGGTCCTGGGTTCGATTCTGGTCAAGGGCACGTACCTTGGTTGCAGGTTTCTTACAGTCTGGGCCCTGGTCAGGGTGCATGGAGGAGGCAACCAATTGATGTGTTTCTCTCACATCAGTATTTCTTTCTGTCTTTCCCTCTCTCTTCCACTCTCTCTAAAAACAAATGGAAAAATAGCCTTGGGTGAGAATAAAAAAATAAAAAAAAGAATAGCTCTGCTAGAAGTAAAAATTTAAAGCAATGCAAGTAGGGGACAGTTTTCATAAAATTCCACTCTTTAATATTCTAAAGATGCTAAAATGATCGATCATGACTGTAGAGTTCCAAAGTATAACTGCTATGGCACAATGTTGAAGGAGGAGAAAACCCCACAATGGGCCCACAATATTTTACGTTCACTCTGACTTTACCAGGAGAGAATATACCCAAATAGTTGTGTTTCAATAGTGGGATTGTGAGTGAGCAATCCCCCCCCCCCCACTTTTCTCTGTTCTCCAACCTTCTGTCATATGGTTACATTGTTTTGGTAAAATTTTTAAATGATAAATACAGGAAATATATACAAAGAAGTTAGACAAATGATTTGAAGAATGACAATGGTTAAATCCCAAACTACTTGAAGCTACCACTGGATTTTGGTCAAAGTTTTTCCTGAATCTCTCATCCAAATGCAGAGAGAGGAAGTGAATGAGAGAGAGAAACTTAGTCCTTTAAACTCAAGCAAATTCATTAGAAGACAACTAAACAAGGCCCAAGGCTATTGCATCTCAGTATTTAAAGGCACAGTAACTGTGCCCTAACCGGTTTGGCTCAGTGGATAGAGCGTCGGCCTGGACTGAAGGTTCCCAGGTTCGATTCCGGTCAAGGGCATGTACCTTGGTTGTGGGCACATCCCCCTCATCAATGTTTCTAACTCTCTATCCCTCTCCCTTCCTCTCTGTAAAAAATCAATAAAATATATTTTAAAAAAATAAAAGATAAATAAAATACTCCTTCCTTTTAAAAATAATAACAAATAAATAAAGGCACAGTACTGGGGAGATCTGGGGGCAGGCACCCAGCAGGCATTCCAAATGGCTGTTCCACCCCCACCCCTATAACCTGGACAGAGAAGGGGTATGCACTTCAGCTACTGTCAGCCCCCTGGCCATCCCCAGCCCATCTCTGGCCCTGGCACCAGGGGGTGCATGTTTTCCCAGAGTCAGGGAGCCCCCAGGAAGGGCAAAGACTGGCCCTGGCCCAGAGGAGGTTGGCCGGGACAGTGCCTAGAATTTTAGGCCTGTCGCTTTTCTCAGTGTAAAAGCTACTTTCCCACTCTGGCTATGGAAAGCAAAGAAGCTGAGAGCAGCATTCTCATCGGTACCAGGCCAGGAATGCCGTGGGCCTCATCTGTGGAGTTGCCAGTGGCTTTTTTCCAGGCCCCTGTGCTCAAAAGAAACCAAGATTAAAAACGGTGGCACCTGGTCCAGCCTGGTTCTTGCCTAATCAGAAACCACAGTCTGAAGAGAAAACATTTCAGAGGTTCCTGAAGGTCTATTATGTGCCAGGCACTTTGCAAGATCCTAAACTAAGCGGAGAGAGGAAATGTCTACACTGACCCCCACCTGGATGCTCTAAGTGCCTCAGTAGCTGAGCGAGCCCAGAGGGGAAGTTGCTACCTGCCTAGGGCAGCCCAGAAAGGCTTTACAAAGGAGATGATGCCTGACCTGGTCTTTGTTTGTTTGTTTGTTCATTTGTCAATCCTCACCTGGGGATATATTTTTTCTCCATTGATTTTTAGAGACAGTGGAAGGGAGGAGGAGAGGCAGAGAGAGAAACACAGATGTGAGAGAGACACATTGATTGGGTGCCTCTCCTATGAGCCCAAATGGGGCAGGGGATTGAGCCTGCAACTGAGGTACATGCCCTTGACTGGAATCGAACCTGTGACCTTTCAGTCTGCAGGCGGATGCTCTATCCACTGAGCCAAACCGGTGAGGGCATGACCTGGTCTTGAGGAGATTTCCCAGGTAGAAGAGATGACGGTCCCCACAGAAGGAATTGTGGGCAAAGGCCCTCAAAGGCGGGCTTTCCCAGCTTCCTTAATGGAATGACAACTGTATCGAGATTTTGAGGAAGCCGCTCTCTGCGGTCACTTCCTCAGCTGGAAACCTCCCAGTACAGTGACATGCTCTTTCTGGGAACTTACAGGGGACTTATTTTATTTTTACACTAATAAACGCTGCACTGCCCTAACAGGCTGAATAAGGCTTGAAGACAGACAGGAAAGGGTGCAGGTGAGAGAGAGCCAGCTGGACGTTTGAGCAAAACATGTAAGAATCTGTTATACAAGAGCGAGTCATGTTGCTGAAATGGCGTGAGTTTTTTCTCTCAGAGGCAGCAAATCTCAGCCCAGGAGTTGTGATGCTGACTTTGAATTTGGCTCCGTTCTACATATAGCTCTTCCCTGGACCAGGGTGCTACTTACCTGGGCTGATTGGAGATGGGGATGGGTGGGCAGGAGAAAAAACTGCTGAGCTCACTCTGCAAATCCGGAGCTCAATAAAGTGAAGACCGCCAGGCTGCCAGGCTGCCTTACCCTTTTCATTACTCAACAGCTCTTTAGGGGCATTTCCAGAAACTTCCCCAGAGGTCAAGCAAGCCTGAAGCCAGACAGGAAACAAGCGGGTGTAAACTGCCTTTTGCTAGGGCAGGGTCTGCCTTCCAGCCATGACCAGCCCTAGCGAGGGGTCATTTTCCAACCCCGCTAGAAGCAAAGTAGCTGTGACTTATTCAGGGCATCTGTCACTTCCCTATCTAATGTGCTAATTGATATATTTTTCCTTCTCTCTCATTTCTCCTCTACCTTCGCAAGTCCCTGTTCCCTACACCTCCTATTGGGCCACCACAACAGGAGAGCTGTGCAGCCTCATAGTGGCTCCACGGGCCACAGATACCTCAGAAATGAATGAGGCAGTGTTGACTGTGCCACCACCCAGAGCCACTCCACGCGGCGAAAGGTAAAAAGGCGAACATCATGTTTGTTGAAAATTGGAAACACTTAAAGAAATAAGACACATATAGGAGGTTTTCTAGGTATTCCTTTATGTTTTTACTTTTTTATTGCTGAAATATTTTAAATATTGTTACTTTAAAAATTCTCAGATCCACATGAAATGATGCTCACCATCACTGATCATTAAAAAAATACAAGTCAAAACCATACTGAGACACCACATCACACCCATGAGGATGGCTCCTATAAAAAACAAACAAACAAACAAACAGAAAATAATATGTGTTGGTGAGGAAGTAGAGAAGCTGGGATCCTTGTGCACTGCTGTAGGAATGTAAAATGCTGCAGCCACCTGTTTGCAGCCGTGGGAAATAGTATGGCGGGCCTCAAAAGCTAAACATGGATTACCACATGATCCGGCAATTTCACTTTTGGGGAATTGAAAGGAAGGTTTTGGAGAGATATTTGGACACCCAGGTTCATAGCAGCATTATTCTCAATAGCCAAAAGGTGGAAACAACTCAAATGTCCATGGATGGATGAATGATAAGAAAATTGTAGTATATCCATACGATGGAATATTCTCCCATCTTAAAAGGGAGTGAAATTCTGACACAGGCTACGCCATGGATGGACCTGGAAGACACTCCGCTGAGTGAAAGAAGCCAGAAACACCCTCACCCGCAGGCAACCACTGGCCCGCTTTTTATCAGCACAGATTAGCTTGCATTTTCTAGAGTTTCATATAAGTGGGATTTTATGGGTTATACCTTTTTTGGTCTGGCTTTTTTTTTTTTTTCCGTGATACAACCCAGTTTAATGTTTGTAGATATAAAATGAGGCCTCTAACAGTAATAAAGAGATGACAACCACAAGACAACTTTTCGTTTAATGAAACAGAAGATGGTACATCCCTTTGTGTCCTTCCTCCGCCTCTGTCTCTCTGCCCATTGCCCCACAGCCTCTCACCAGACCTGTTTAGGGGGTGATGGGAAGAGGAGACAGGAGAAGGAGGAGAGAGTGAAGGCCCAGAATGGAGGGCAAGGCTCTGTGTAGGAACAGGGAATGGATGGATGGGGTGGAAAGGAAGGTGGGGGCGTAGGACAGTCAGGGGTTCTGAGAACCTCACAGAAAATCAGGGTCTGGGATGGCATTGCTGAGGGGGAGGGGAAAGACAATGACACTGTCCCAGCCTTTTAAAATACAAGGGCAAAAAGACGCCCAAAAGAAACCAAAGGGGCGTAGCACCTCCACCCCCCCACGACTCCCATCTGGCCCCTTGATACTGAACCACCAGCTGCCCCCCAAAGCCCGCACCCAAGAAACAAGGGAGATTGAAGAATGTGCTATAACATGGATGAAATCCGAAGACAGTCTGTTACATGAAATAAGCCAGTTACAAATACGGTATGATTCTACCAATATGAGGTACTTAGTCAAAATCACAGACAGAAAGTGGAATGGTGGTCCCGGGGTCGGGGGAGGGGAGATTGGGACCTTGTTGTTTACTAGGTATAGGGTTTCAGATTGACAAGAGGAAAGGAGTTACGGGGATGGGCGGTAGTGACGGCTGCACAACAATGTAACTGCCTTTAATACCCCTGTACTGTACACTTAAAAATGGTTCAGGGTATAATTTTGTTACCTGTATTTTAGCATAATTTTTTAAAAGGCAATACACAAACATAAAAACAAGCAAAAGAAGTCTGCTCAACAATCTAACAACAACAATTCAGCAGTGAAACAAAACAGTATCAACCAATAAAGGCAACAGAGAGGAGCTCTAGGCCGATGAGCCGCACCTACAAGCATGAAAAGACTAAGGGGTAGCAGACAACAGCCTGACACCTTCCCCAGTTCTCTGATCCGACCTGGGCCCACAGAGCCTTGAGAACTGGAACATGGCAAAGACGTGATAGTGCAAAAACTAGAGCGGGGAAGGGGAGGCAAAAAGAGTGCCGTGCTCTTTACGAGTGGGTATTTCTCAGCTCTTTTCAGAAGACATTCCTAATGGACACTGAATGGTAAATCCTTTAGCATGGCACCCGCCAACCGTTAATACACCTCCAAGTCCAGGGAATTCTAGCGAGAACACAGGTACCTATCAGGCCTGGGCAGGTGAGATGTCCGACCGGGTCTCCAGGGTTCAGCTCCAGAAGCCCATGCTGTTTCTTTGTTATGGGGTGGGGCCACAACATTAGTAACCAAGAAACAGAATTTCCGGAGGATGGGGCCCAGAAATCAGCATTTTAAAAAGATTCCCAGGTGATTCTAATGTGCAGCCTAGGTAGAGACCATCTAGGGCCGTAGTTGGCAAACTGAGGCTCTCGAGCCACATGTGGCTCTTTG
>NW_005358477.1:484-815 GCF_000412655.1 Myotis brandtii | reverse complement strand
GGCAGGACTGGGATGATGGGGGTCTAAGACAAGCCTTAGGGAAGCTTACTATTACTTGTAAGCCTCTCCAGTCACTTTCTAAACAAGCAAGAACAAGAATGGGATTTTTGTCTCTACTCCAGTGGTCTCTGTATGAGGCTAGGCAGGCTGGGGAAGATATTTCAGGATTTAGTAACCAATCGTACTCTTAAAATGCAAGTACTAAAACAAAAAGGGGGAGAAGAGGTTGTGTTTGTGTCTTTCCAGAAGGAGCAGTGCAGCCAATTTGGGTGCCAGAACGGTACGTGCGACACCACAATGGACCCAGAGAAGCTCCTTGTCCCTCCGTTTG
>NW_005358477.1:0-466 GCF_000412655.1 Myotis brandtii | reverse complement strand
AAAAGCAGAAAGTTAAGCTAAAAAGCAGAAAGTTAAGCTAAAAGCAGAAAAGTTAAGCTAAAAGCACAAAGAAGCTAACAACTGAAGCCCAGCAAATAGCAGAAAAGCAAGGAGTGGAAGCGACTCCTTCAGCCATGTTTATGGCTATGTTAGCATTAGTTAGCTGTCAGTCTTCTACAAAATCTTGCGCAGCCAAAACCGAGGACTAAGTTTGGTTTTGCTATGTTTATTGGTTTAAGAAATAAGTTGTATAAATAGTGAGATAAATAGAAAAGTAAGCAGTAGAAAATAAGCCGTAAAAATAGAGAGTAGGAAATAAGTTGTAGGAATATAGAAATAAGTGGGGGGTTGCAACCCAGGAAGGTTTAGGCAGGGGTAGCCAAGCCAACCTATAGTTCATAGTTAGAGATAGATATAGAGAAAGAAGTAGAAATAAGCTGTAGAAAATAAGCGGTAAGAAATAAGC
>NW_005358476.1:0-693 GCF_000412655.1 Myotis brandtii | reverse complement strand
GCATATAATATTATATATTTTAAAATAAAAAGCATTCAGAACAATAGCTTAAAATATGAAGTAGGAATTTTAAATAGATATTATTTGATTTTGTTGTATTTTAATATATTTTAGCAATTTGTTTTTCAACCAGAAGGAATTGAGATAAAGAAAAAGGAAGTCCTTTCGACAGGAAATCTTTAACTTTTGAAATGTTAATTGATTTATATTTAGCCATTTCATTTGAAAAATGGAAAAAAAGTTTCTCATTGTGAGGTGGAGGTATTTTTGGATTGTTCAGGTACTGTGACTCTTGTTCAGATTCTGGTACTCTTTTGTGGGCATTGAGTATTATTGCTTTTCCAAGTCATCAAGCACATTTTGCTTTGTGATATTGGTCCATGCATTAGGGATTTCACCTCTACCTGTAAATTTTTTCTGATATTTTTCTTCTAGCCTCTTTTTGAAGTGACAGACAAACCATTTCCAGTATGGCTGGGTGGATGTGTCTGGGGTGATGCTCCATGTGGCATATTCCCCTCTTGCCTGTCGATAGGTCTTATATGGGGTTTTACGACCACAATCCAAAATAAAAGAACAATCACTTGCTACCAAACTAGTACAGTAGTCAATGACAAAGTGGTCTGTGTTAACCCATTGGCCTCCGCTTATAGCCCGAGGACGGTGGAAAGGAACACTGTGGTCTCCATCATG
>NW_005358475.1:1544-2840 GCF_000412655.1 Myotis brandtii | reverse complement strand
TACAAGGAACCCTGCAGATGACGGCGTGTGTTTCAACTCCTCAGACGGCACAGGCTGGTTCGGGACTGAGTAAGGGGATTGAGCACAAGATGCAGGTGGGGTCATGCAGCAAAGACGGGGGGCGGGGGGCGTCACGGGGAAAGGCCGCCTCGGGAAGGAGCAGCTAAGAGAAGCCACAGAGACGGAGGTTGGTGCCCAGGGGCGACGCCCTCGTCCTTCCTACAGGACCGTGTGTTCAGTCCTGTTGCAGCGCGGCCCCACCCGACGGCTCCGCTTCCCGCAGGTCAGGCAGCGGCAGCCACACTGTGCAGGGCATTCGCTCTTGTTCACGTCTGAGGAAGAAGACGTTACATCAGCCACAACGTCAACCGCACAGAAATAAAGATGAAGACGAGGAAGTCGGGGTTAGAGGGAAATGGAGATCGTAAAGCGTCAGAATCCTGTACTGACGCCAGGGGGTGGCCCTCGGGTCCTGGGGACAGAGCCAAGCAGGTGCTATGAGTTTGCAGATAAAAAATACACTCGTTACGCCCGGCCGGCCTGGCTCCGTGGTTGAGCCTCGACCTATGAGCCAGGAGGTCAGGGTTCCATTCCCGGTCAGGGCACAGGCCCGGGTTTCGGGCTCCATCCCCACTGGGGGGCGTGCAGGCAGCCGATCCATGATTCTCTCCCTCATTAATGTTTCTCTCCTTCTCCCTCTCCCTTCCTCTCTGAAATCAGTAAGAATATATTTAAAAATAAATACATAAGCTGCTATGTTCATAGCAAACAGCAGAGCCCCCGCAGCCTCCTCGGCGGCTGGAGGAGGAAGCGCCTGGACACGCCGTCCTGTCAGCGGAAACGCTGGTGAGACCCCTGGCGGCTGCTGCCATGCCACGCGGGGCCGCACACGGTGACCAGGAGCGGGAGGGTGGGCTGGGGGCAGAGAGCCTCCCCCTGAGAGGGGAAGGCAGCCCAGCCCAGAACCCACCACGAATGTTCCGAGGGAGTTCAGGCAAGTTGGATGACATGAAATGATCTCATTGCCCTAAAGAGGAATGGGGGTGAGGCGGCGACCCCACAGCCCAGGGGAGCCCTGCTGCCCAGGGGAGCCCACAGGCCAGAAAACCAGTGTCTGGAACATTCTGTATGTGCACAGTCTCAGAAGAAGCGATGACTAAGGGCTGCGCTGAACTGAGATGGGAGGACAGCTTGAAAAACCTCCCAGGGCCTCCTCCAGGAGAACACAAGCCCAGGTCAGGCTGCGCGGCCAGGGACAGGCCGCTGGCCGTCACCGCTCTGGCTCCGCGCGCCCTT
>NW_005358475.1:0-580 GCF_000412655.1 Myotis brandtii | reverse complement strand
TGGGGGAGGGGTGTGTGGAGGGGTGGGGGAGGGACTGTGAGAGCAGCAGGTGCGAACCAAGAGCTGCCTCCCTCTCCGGGAGCCTATGGCGGGGGCGCCTGAGCGGTTCCTGGAGAAACGGAGAACTGAGCGCAAAGGACCTGGCAGGGGAGTGGCCCCGAAGGTGCGAGCAGGGCCCAGGGCCCAGCACCTTCCTGGCCAGTGGCCCCCCAGGCAGACAAAGGGACCACGTCCACATCTGTTTCCTATAACTGTGGGCGCGGGAGAAGCGCCTCTACACGATGCTTAGCTGACAACCCAACAGCTGCTCAGCCCCACACCTGGGCCCGAGCGCCGGGAACCCAGGAACCGCGCAGCCCGCACTCGCCACAGCCCCTCGCAGCCTCCGCACACGAGCAGACGGTCTTCAGAGAAGAAAGCGGAATCAGTGCAAAGGAAGTCGTCATGAACTTGCCTTCTGCTCGACAGCAGCAGGGAGCACTGACGCGGCTGCTTCCTCAGCCGGCTGAGGGGCTGGGAGGGCTGGGGCGGGAGGGGCGGACGGACAGACAGCCAGGAGGCTATCAGAGGGGAGGTAGCT
>NW_005358474.1:13015-14640 GCF_000412655.1 Myotis brandtii | reverse complement strand
GGATTTAAAGAGAAAAAAAAAAGAGCCAGAGTAAGTGAGCGAGCTCAAAACCTCCACCGTCCAGCTCTGTGCACAATTCTCCCAATGTCTCTTCCACATGTCCTCTCTCCCCTGGCACTAAGCAGCCGGCACACTGGTAAAATCCAAGGCTGCCTTTTTGCACCCAGTCCAGCTATGGGCTGATTTTTTAGAGTTCCCTTCTGCCAGCAGCCCTGTGGGACCCCTTCCACACTCGCGGATCACACTGGCCCCAACGGCCGCAGACTTTGTGGGGCGCAGACTTCCCCTGCACCCATTCCTCTCTCCAGCCTGAATTACAAACCGCACCTTTATCTAGGCGAAATCTGATCTTTCTGTGAGGAGGAGCAGGGCTCGTCTGAATCCATGTATTCGTGCTGCTTGAGATCCGGTGTTCCTGGGTTCTTAGCTGGTCCCTGGGTGCCATGGTTGCAGGGTCTCTGGATGTATATGCTTCCGATAACAGCCACTCAAGATGGCATGGTCTCCGCGGCTGAGCCTGCCGCTCAGGGAGAGATTTCAGCAGCAGTGGAGGCTGCCTGGTTAGGGGAGCCCGATCCAGCAGTCTCCAACAGTCCCCTGGATTATAGCTATTGCTCACCCACAAATTTACACTCTCAGTACGTCCACACATACTCCTTTCGTTCTCTCATTCTCACACTGTCTTGCAGTCTGCCTTCCCGTGGGCAGCCATCTTTTCTCCTCCTGTGTTTGCTTTTATAGCCAGGCCTGTGCTGGTGTTCTGGGGGTACAAAAATATTCAAGCAATATTTATTGGCTCCTGTTGTCAAGAAGCTTGTGGTTTCTTGGGGAGAAAATACTCACACATCATACCAAGATATTTGTAAGTCATACAAGGAGAGAAAATTTCTGAGTCTCCGCCTCCCCTTTAGTCCTCTTTCCCAACTGTAGGTGTTACTAATTAATTGGTCATATTCCAAGACCTGGATCAGACACTTTACAAATATACATGGTCACATTGCTTCAAAGGGCAAGGACCCTGTGCCACCTTCTCTTGGTTGGAGATCACTAGGCTCAGCCCATTCTTGCACATCCAGCTTTCTCTTGCTTCTCCAGTGAGGGCTTCAGTATTTGGGAATGCTGTTTGTAGCTGTGGTCAGTTTTCTTTCTGATTGCAAGATTGGGATTTGGAGGAGAGTGGAACCTGAGCCTGAGCCTAAGCCTGAGCCTGGAGGTTCAACCTGGGTTAGTAGAGAAGTCCAGCACTGGGGTGTGGGGCTCCAAGTGTAGATGGTAAGAACAGAGCATTTGGGTATCCTTCATTGGCTAAGATTCCTTGTGAGAGCACTTCTTTGTTCAGAGTCACAGTATTTTGTGTTCTACTAACCATCCATCTCCACCATCACCCCTCATATCAGTAAGAAAGTGATGGTAGTGTTCAAACAACCAAAAGACTGCTAGTTTTAGAACCATCAAGGTAGCAGATGCAATTCTGGACAAAACATCTTCAGCATTAGCTAAAGGCATCTACACTAATAAAAGAGAAACATGGTAATTGGCGTACTACCGCTACCCTTCCCATTGGCTAATCAGGGAGATATGCAAATTAACTGACAGCCAAGATGGCAGCCGGCAGCCAGGCAGCT
>NW_005358474.1:4169-11789 GCF_000412655.1 Myotis brandtii | reverse complement strand
ACAAATTTTTGTGCACCGGGCCTCTAGTCTGTATATATAAAAGGCTAATATGCAGTGTCCCCTCAGGAGTTCGACCAGGAGACCGGGAATTCGATTGCTTGCTATGATGTGTGCTGACCACCAGGGGGCGGTGCAGAATGAAAGGAGGCTTCTGCTGGCAGCTGGAAGTCCCCAATCGGCCCTGATCACCAGCCAGGCCTAGAGACCCTACCCATGCATGCATTTTGTGCACCCGGCCTCTAGTAATAAGATATAATCAAATGCAGAATAAAGATCACCAAGAAGTTTCTGGAGTGAAACCTTCCTTTCAAAAAGGGACAATGTACCCTCCTGTTATTATCATAATTAGCTAGTTAATATTAATAATAGGAATGAAGCAAAGGGTCAGCTAGACATTATAAACATGGTCATCTGGGTAAAACAGCTACAGCTTCACACTCCCCAGGGATCCACTGGTTCATTCCCTACAAATCATTGGGGACTGGATTGACCACAGGGGCAGTGGACACATGCACAGTGAAGTCAGGTGACATAGGGAAGGTGCTTGCCTGTCAGTCTAGCCTGGGTGGGTCAATGGATTGGTTAGGGAGGGGGACCCCATCAGAAGCCTGCAAAAGTCTAGGAAGCTGATTAGCTATTTTGAATAAGCTTCTTGTTCCCCTCAAGCCTGAGAATACATAATTCTAGGCAAACAAAGAAGTGTTTGTTTGCTTGTGCTCTTCTTGCTCCATGACCTGCACTCACCCATGTGTGCACCTGTTTTCCATAGCCCTGTGGCCTTAAGCAGTCCCATGGCCCATGGTCATGCAGACCTTCAACTGGAAACATAAGTTAAGCTAGCCAGATGCTGGACTGGACTGTACTTTAAAAGAGCAGAAACTATGGGTAGTGGCCTTAGTTCTGGTCCCGCTGAAGACACAGTTGGACTTTTACCATGGCAGGACAGACAGAGATGGGACCATGGAGGGGAAGCCCCTTAATTTTACATCATCAATAAAGCTTTTCATGAAACCCTATCCCCCTTTGAGGGCCTCAGGAAATTTTCTCACGGTTCCCCAAGAACTCCATTTCTACCAATAACAGTTCAAGAAACTCTACCAACAAATGAATAATGGTTATCTGATACTGATGCGATTGAGTTGGGGGCAGAAATGCCATGAGGTCTGATGCAGCACAGCTGCCCATGTCTTGGGAAATGGTCCTCCGGATAGGCAGCAACTGGATTTAGAAGGAATCTGTTTAATTAAAGAACATTTGCTCTGAGAAAGCAAGATGCAAGACTACAAGTATAAGAAGAGAACAAAAACATTTTTGAGAGGGTTGAGGGATTTGTGATGTCCTGCCTGGCACCCCAGCACCTCTGACATCACTAAAGGTTTTCTCTCCATTGGGCCCTTGGACTGGACATCTTCATGCTTCCAAATTATGCCTGCTTTGGGGGCATGCGGGGCTGATAGGGAATGTGTTAAAGCAGATCCTTCAGTGAAGCAGGGATTTATTAAAATAACATTTGTGGGCAAATGAAGGAAAGGTTCTTCCCCAGGTTCTTTTCTCCATGATGAATTTGGAAGAACTCAAGCTGACATCACTGTGTGAAATTCAGCATAAAAAGAAATCCTATTGCTATAATGAAATGTAGAAGCTGTGTAGAACATGTAATTGTACTTTTAATTGTATCTGCATTTATGCAAAAACCTGTAATAGAATGTGAAAAATAACATCCTGGAATATTTTTGTTTCTAATAATTTTGTAGTTAATTCATTTATTTGGTGGATGGGGTGAGAGGATAAAGAGAAGAATGGAAAGGGAGTGAAGTCAGGGAAAGGGAAGAATGATGAGTTGGGGGGGAAGAAAGGGCTGCCTAACAATTCCTTGTTACCAAATGATGATTAACAGTGATTAATCTGATTTTCCCATTAGTTTGGATGAAATAAAATGGCCAAGATAAACTTGTGTAAACTATTTCATATTTGAATTATATTGACTACTTGGATAATCTGTGTGTTTTTTTTTAACTGTATCTATTGGCTTAACGCTTATCTTTTAAACAAAACCTTTCACCAGATAGAAAATTTTTTAGTTCCCTTTGTGTATTTTGACCACACATAATTATTTCCATGGGTATACACTTCATATCTCCCAAGACACTTTTCTTGGGGAGGGAGGAACCATGCTTCAAATGTTTTCCCCATGTGCTTCCTTGTGCAGTAGATGTTGAGTGAGCATTTGCCGGGAGCCTGATATTTGGAAAGTCTGGCTCATTTTCAAGGCTATTCATTTTAATGGTACTGACAGAAAACCAAATCTTCAGATTCCAATTATGTATTTCAAATCTTGACTTCATTTTAATGTTGAGTTGGTCCGATATCTTATTTTCTCTACTATAGATAGTAATTAACTAACTCATACAAATGTTTTAAAGAATAATGACTAAATGAGATTTGGCAACCAAACATGAGTACAAAAATACATCTCTAAATTAAGGTAAAATTAATGAAGATTGATAAAATATACTAGCTAGTTGTGATGTGGAAATTATGAGGGTTATTAGTTACACTAGAGGCCTGGTGCACAAAATTTGTATACAGCAGGGTCGCTAGGCCTGGCCAGCGATCAGGGCCGATCAGGGCCTTCCTTCATTCCACACGACCCTCTGGTGGTCAGTGCATGTTATAGCAAGCGGTCGAACTTCCGGTCGGTCAAGCTCCCAAGGGAACAATTTGCATATTAGCCTTTTATTATATAGGATTTTAAGTTCTTGTATACATATTTTTGTAAACCAATTTCATGTGGCTAAATGGAAAATGATTTGGATAAAATAGATGGAATTTTGTGTGTAATTCTGAGTTATAAGAGAAATTTTAAAATTTTGAAGACTTATGATAGAAATCGCTAAGACTATAAAGTTCTTAGCCTCTTGCACTCTGCTTAAAAAGAGTAGGTACTAACATTGTTTGGACTTTTAAGTAATCAATTTTTGATTAGACAATACATGTGCAAGGTAAAAACATTCGACAAAACTAAGTCTTTCTTCTACTCCTGTCTCCTAGACCCTAATTTCTTTCCTTGAAAAAACTTCTCTGTTCCTTGCATTTTATCAGAGACATTCTGTGTGACTACAAGTAAATTTTATTTCTAAATATGCCTTTCCAATTTTATGACATGAATGTTGGTATACTGACAGAGAGTCCTACACTTTGCTTTTTTCACTTACCAATATGTCTGGAGATTGTTTCATGTCTATACATGTGGGTCTATCTCATTATGGATGGAAGGAACATAATTGGTTAGGCCAATATCCTCAGCTCAGCACATTTAAGGTTGTTATAAAATAAAGATCATTTTCAGGGGGTATGTCTTTTTCAGAGCAGATTCAGGCTTTTGATGTGCCATATAAATTATTTCTGGAAATTCATGCCTATAAATCACACTCAAACTCTCCATTATAGCGTCAACAATTATATTCCTAGGGTCCTGCACCTTCATGCTTCAATTTAGACTGGGTATTATTCAGCCTATCTGTACTACCATCAGCCTTGAACTTTAACTTGAAACTCTCCTACTTTTGAATTTCTCCTTTTTGTGGTCTTCAGTAACCATGTATGGAAGAGTTTGTAGAAGTTAACATTTTTTGAGTCTTTGAATGTCTGACTATATCTTTATTCTGTTCTCATAATAAATTTGATAATTTGGTTATAGGTATCTAGGTTAAAAATATTTTCCCATAATATTTTAGGCATTAATCCAGTATCAATTATTTCTATTGAGAATTCTATTTTTTTTCTTCAAATGTAACCTATTGCTTAGATCTAAACGCTATTAGGAATCTCCATTTTTTGTTTTCTGACCTGTCACAATAATGTGCCTTGTTTTCTCTTTTGTCATGCTGTTCATTTATTTAGGTTATTAATTTTAATCTGGAGAATTGTATCCTTTGGTTCTGGAAGTATTCTCGTATTATTTTTTTGATAATTTTGATCCATCTCATTTTTTTAAATCCTTTTTGCTCTTTCTGGCACTCACATTTCCTGAAAATTTGGCCACCTGGCTTCAAACCTTATTTTTGTCTTATTTATTTTATTTTCTTGTATAGTATGTAAGTACTATGAGGGCAGAGTTTTCTTTCAGTTTTGTTCACTTTGTATTTCCACTTTCTGGAACAGTACTTAGAACATGGCAACTATTCAATTGAATAATCTCTTTCTGTTCTATATCTAGTAGATTTCTTCAACTTTATCTTCCACCCATCTATTGGATTTTTAAGATATCTTCTAATTTTTAATTTTCAAGAATTATTTTTTGTGTTCTGATTTGTATTTACTATAATACATTGTTATTATTTTGTTAATGCAATATAATCCTCTGTATTTCTCTGAGGACATTAGTGTTTTTTAAGTTTTCTTTTAGCTTCTGCATTATCTCTGTTTTATTTAGTTTCATTTTTTTCTTTGTTTATTTTGGCATCTTTCTCATGTTTGGCCTTTTTATTGATATCTCCTGCAGACTTGGATGGGTTTACTATGGAGTAATAGAGGGGAGCTGGATATTTCATTGGGGAAATTCCACAAAGCAGAATGTGGAGGTATTTTCTTTGTGGCTATTCAATTTCCACAGAAATTTCTGGGCAACCAGAGAGCTGTCTTTGCCAGGAGCTGCCAGGGGTCTGACCATGCCCTGGGCATGGTTTGAATAAGCAGTCAGTTTTCAGTTGCATAATGCACTTCTCATTTACTTTTCTAGGAGGAAAAAAACCCCTCAAACTTTCTGCCCAGGTGTGAATTGGGGAAGCATGTGGATGTTAGTGTCATGGGCAGAGGGTGGAGTAGGGGCTTCAACACTGCTCTCTCCTGTTTTGGATGCCTCCATTTTCTGAGTTTGTCTGGGGCTCTGCTGAACAAGACGACTTATTTCTAAGTAGATAGCTAATTGCATGCCCTTTGGGTTGTTATGGTTTCCACTGCTTTACCAAGGCAGGTTTCACTTTTCCATCCAGGATGCAAGTAAACATTTTTGAACTTTTTCATCCACTGATGTCCTCTCTCCTGCTTTGTTATCATTCTCATTTTTAAAAAATTCACTGTACTAGAATTTTCAGAAAGTAAAGAATAAGCTTCTATAATCTTTACCTGACAGAAAGCTTACATGCTGAGACATGTGTCATTAGTCAATTTTATTGTTGTGCAAAAATCACAGAGTGCAATTATTCAAACCTTGATGGTATAGCGTACTACAAACCTAGGCTATATGCTACATCTATTGCTCCTAGACTACAAGCCTGTATAGCATGTTACTGCATTGAATATCATAGACAATAACAGCACAATGGTAAGTATTTGTGTATCTAAATGTATCTAAGCATAAAAAGCCTACAGTCAAACTGAGTTATAAAAGATGAAAATGGTACACCTGTATAGGAAACTTACCATAAATGGAACTTACCATAAATAGGAGTGGGTATAGGCCAGTCAGTAAGTGGTGAGTGAATATTAAGACCTAGGACATTACTGTACACTGCTACAGACTTTATCAGCACTGTACACTTGGGATACACTAAGTTTATACAAAGATATTTTTTCTTCAATAATAAATTAATATTCCCTTACTGTAATGGTTTTACTTTATAAACTTACCATTTTTAAAACTATTTTATTCTTTCGTGATAACATTAGCTTAAAATACAAACACATTGTATAGTTGCACAAAAATATTTTTTAAATCCTTATTTAATAAGCTTTTTTTCTATTTTTATTTATTTATTTCTTTTCTTTCTTTTTCTTTTTTTCATTGTTTAAAGTCTTACATGTAGTATTACATATGTCTCCTTTTCCCTCATTGACCTCTCCCCTGCCACCCCCACCCCAAGCACAAGCCCTCACCCCGCCCCCTTCCTGCCACCCCCACCCCTCAGCACATGCCCTCACAGCCCCCGCCCCCACCCCCCGCAGTGTCTGTGTTCATTGGTTATGCTTATATGCATGCATACAAGTCCTCTGGTTGATCACTTACCCGCCCCCACCTTCTCTCCCTTGCCTTCCCACTGAAGTTTGATAGTATGTTCAATGCTTCGGTATCTATTTTTGTTCATCAGTTTATGTTGTTCATTATATTCCACAAATGAATGAGATCATGTGATATTTACCTTTCCCTGGCTTATTTCGTTTAGCATAAGGCTCTCCAGGTCCATCCATGCTGTTGAGAATGGTAAGAGTTCTTTCTTTTTTACAGCAGCATAGTATTCCATTGTGTAGATGTACCACAGGTTTTTTAATTCACTCATCTGCTGATGGGCACTTAGGTTGCTTCCAAATCTTAGCTATTGTAAATTGTGCTACTATGAACATAGGGGTGCATATGTCCTTTCTGATTGGTGTTTCTGGCTTCTTGGGATATATTCCTAGAAGTGGGATCACTGGGTCAAATTGGATTTCTATTTTTAACTTTTTGAGGCAACTCCATAATGTTTTCCACAGTGGCTGCATCAATCAGCATTCCTACCAGCAGTGCACGAGGGTTCCTTTTTCTCCACATCCTCGCCAGCACTTGACATTTGTTGATTTGTTGATGATAGACATTCTGACAGGTGTGCGATGGTATCTCAATGGAAGAATAAACTGTTATGACAAAATTTCCAGGCAGCGGGAAGACATACAGCCAGGCACTCAGAAAATTCAGAAAATGCATTTTATTGCAGGAGCATTGGTGCCATGGCTCAGGGGAACTTGTTTCCAAAGCTGAGCCCTGATTGCAGCAGCCTCTGATCTTATAAAGGGCACTAAGGTCTTTGTTCCCAGTTCCTGGGCTTTTTGCAGGCTTTTGCAGCTCCCCCTATGATCGTGGTAAGGGTACGTGAGACTATGCTCAAAGGCCCCTGCAAGATAAGCATTGGAAACCGTTTTTTCAAGGTTAGGGTACAAGCGGGAAGGGGGTCAGGATGAGGAATGCAGCTACGTGCAGGCCTGGGTGTCCACAGATGTCAGCTATTGTCCTTTAGTCATCAGGAGATGAGATGATGTGGACAAGATGATGTTTTGACTCCTGGTGGGTCTGCCTGACCATGCCTCTCGGTTCTGCTTGCTGGATTCAGAGCTGAGTCACTTCCCCAGTCGCTTCGCACAGGCCTTGAAAAGGAAACTTTAAGAAAAACTTAACTCCCTATTCATATAAGAAACTTAACACTCTATACACATAGGGATATGTGTTCTAAGATTTAAAATAATATAATTACTTTTCAGATTAATTCAGGTGCTCTATCAGGTTGTAGGTCTCCCCTATCAAGCACACCAAAAACAATTAAAATGTCCATACTACCCAAAGCAATCTATAAATTCAATGCACTCCCCATTAAAATACCAATGGCATATTTCACAGACATAGAACAAACTCATCAAAAATTCATCTGTGAAGCAGGGGGTCCCTCTGGGGTGAGGACGACGGAGCCCCAACGCGCTAGGGCATCTGCATGCATGACTCCGGAGACCAGGTTCAGTGACGCAGATCCGTTTTATTGTGGAACTACAGGGGTATATATAGCATGAGGGGACCAATCAGAGGGAGACACGTTGCTACAGGCGACCAATGGCTGAAAGGCTGGGGTACTGTGCACGTGGCTCTAGGAGTTC
>NW_005358474.1:2072-2959 GCF_000412655.1 Myotis brandtii | reverse complement strand
AGCCCCTGCATTGAGCGTCTGCCCCCTGGTGGCCAGTGCACATCATAGCAACAGGTCATTCTGCAATTCAGTCAATTTGCATATTAGCCTTTTATTATTATTACTAGAAGCCCAGTGCATGAATTCGTGCACAGGTGAGATTCCTCGGCCTGGCCAGCGATTGGGGCCAATTAGGGCCAATCTGGGACACGAGTAGTTGGCTGGCAGGGGAAGGGGCCATGGGAGGTTGGCTGGCTGGGGGGAGGGGCTGTGGGAGGTTGTGGGAGTGAGTGCACTGACCACCAGGGGGCAGCTCCTGTGTTGAGCGTCTGCCCCCTGGTAGTCAGTGTGTATCATAGCGACCAGTTGACCAGTCATTTGGTCGTTCAGTTGTTCGGATGCTTAGGCTTTTATATATATAGATATAGGATGTCCCTATTTCCCCCCTTTTGCCCCCTCTACCCAGCTCTTGCCCCCCACTTCTCTCTGGCCATCACCATACTGTTGTCTGTGTCCATGGGTTGTGCATATATTTTCTTTGGCTAATCCCTTCTTTAAATTCACTTCTTTAAATTTTTATTTTCAGATAAGTGCTTATAACTGCACTATTATATATTTTCTATTATATCATTTAGAATTAAGATATTTTTTAATTGAACCCTTGTAAATTTTAGCACAATTTAATAAATTATGCTAGAAGCAATTAGGAGATTTTTCATGTAATGCAGATACATTTCAATTAATATTTTATTAATTTTTAATTTTTTAATATTTTAATTTGAAATAATCTCATACATGTAAAAAAAACTATAAAATACTACAGCATATTATATGTACCCTTCACCCAATTTCTTAGGTGTTAATAATTTAAACATAACCATTATACAACTAACAAAATTTGGAATATA
>NW_005358474.1:428-2018 GCF_000412655.1 Myotis brandtii | reverse complement strand
TGATAGGGACTGGGGATCAAGCCAGCAACTGAGGTACATGCCCTTGACTGGAATCGAACCTGGGACCCTTCAGTCCACGGGCTAATGCTCTATCCACTGAGCAAAACAGGCTGCAGCTTAATTCATTTACTTTTAATCTATATGTGTCTTTATATTTAAAGTGGGTTTTGTTTTTGATTCACCCTCATAATCTGTCTTTTAATTGGTGCATTTATGCCACTGACTTTCAGAGTGCTTACTGATAGAATTACTGCCATATCAGGCGGCTTCTGGGGCTTCTGGGGCCGGCCTGAGGCCTGGGATTGGATCCGATCACAGGTGGCAGGCAGGAGGCTTCTGGGGCTTCCGGGGCCAGCCTGCAGCCCGGGGTAGGATCCGATCACAGACAGCAGGCAGGAGGCTTCTGGGGTCGCACACGGGGACCTGGATGGCGGCTTGCTCTGGCAGCTCCCGCTGTCCCACTCTGCCTGCAGTATGCAAATTAGCCACCATCTTTGTTAGCGGTTAATTTGCATATTGCGCTGATTAACCAATGGGCGGCGTAGTGAAGGTATGGTCAATTACCATGTTTGTCTATTATTAGATAGGATAAGGGCCTAATCTCCAAAATATATCGGGAACACATATGTCTTAACAAAAAGAAGATAAACAATCCAATAAAAACAGGGGCAAAGAACTTAGACACCTTTCGAAAGTGGACATACAGAAGGCCAAGAGACATATGAAAACATGCTCTAAGTTACTATTTTTAGCTTTTTAATTAATTTTACTTTGTTGTTAACAAACTAAGACACAAACGCAGACATTAGCTTAATTCTACAGAGGGTCATGATCATCAATATCATTGTTTTCCATTGCCACATCTAGTTTCACTGGAAAGTCTTCAGGGGTCATAATATGAACAGGACGGTCATTTCCTATGGTAACAATGTCCTCTTCTGGAATTCCTCCTAAATGACTTGCCTGAGGTTCTTTTTGAGGATGTATCACTCTTTTCAGAAATATGTCTATGGTGGTTTGCTTGATTTGTTTCTTTTTTTCCTTATAGATTTCCTTGTAAGCAGATAATGCACCATAAACATTTGCTCTATCATGAAAATCTTTCAGTTTTGCAGTCCATGTCCTCAAATATTTTAAGGAGCTAGCTGAGGTCTACAAAGCTTCTGCTAAGCCATTCACTGTGAATTTTCTTGGGAATTCTTCTTTTTCTTTTCCTGCAGTTTCATTTTTTATTGTCTCTTCTTTAGCTATGCACTCCTCTTCTAGTTCCAACAATTCATCTTTAATTTCTCAAAACCACCTCTAGGAGCTCCTCAATGTCATTCTCATCTACATCTGGTTAAAGTTGTTTGCCTTCTCAATAACCTCCTTGTTGATTTTTATAACCTCTCATATTTGACAATTATTTCAAGGTCATAAACAAATCTCTTGAGTATCTTCTTCCAGATGTCATTTATACACTTCTTAGTGGCATTACTCCAAATCCAAGCAAGGTTCTTGATTGTGGGAAACTGTTTATTGCCTTCACTATCTGATAAGCATAGACAGAGAACCCCCCCCCCCTCAAGGCTGGGTGCCTTTGAAGCCCTA
>NW_005358474.1:0-232 GCF_000412655.1 Myotis brandtii | reverse complement strand
TGAGTTGGACTTGCCCGCCTGGTCCCCCAATATTTCCAATTATCTCTTGTCTTTTCATTTTCATTTGTGTGCGGCTCCGCTTCCAGTTCCTGAACCCTGATCCACGCGGGACGTGGGAAGGAAACACGCAACATCTGGCGCCCAAAACGGGAAAACTGGAAGTGAAGGTTTCGCTAGAGCGAAAAAAGGAAGTTTCACCGAGAAAAGGTGTGGAAAATTCACCGAAAAAAGG
>NW_005358473.1:0-205 GCF_000412655.1 Myotis brandtii | reverse complement strand
CTGCCTCCTGCACGCCCCCCACTGGGGACCGAGCCCCGTAGCCCCGGCACATGCCCTGACCGGGAATCAAACCCAGGACCCTTCAGTCCGCAGGCCGACGCTCTATCCACTGAGCCACACCAGCAGGGCGGCGATGCCTTGGTGTGCAGCCTGCGCTGACTGAGACCCCACGCTCGAGGCCCCCCCAGCCCCGCGGCGTCCCCAG
>NW_005358472.1:0-347 GCF_000412655.1 Myotis brandtii | reverse complement strand
CCCCCGCCCCCCCCCCCCAACACAGATACGTAGGGCAAGGGTGCATGCCCTCTCCAGGTGCACCAGTCTCCCACATATCCCCGTGTTCACTGTCAACGTAAGAAATATTCAAACCTGTAAAGAATTCTCCTGAGATTATTTGAGTCAAACTGTCAACAAGTGCCAGGGAGTAAAATCTCAAGGCATTTGAGATAATGTTTCAGAGAATGGCAGTTTTGCACCTTATTTTATACATTACAATCAAAAGAGAAGACATAAGTGGGTTACCGGAAATTCATTGGTGATAGGTTAGGAAAATGGGAGAAAGCAAGGGGGTGGATGGAGGTGGGGGGGGGGACTTCTGGGAT
>NW_005358471.1:0-512 GCF_000412655.1 Myotis brandtii | reverse complement strand
GAGTCAGGAAGTGGGAGCGTGAACATCTTCCATCACTTAGTCCCCACAAGGCAGCTGCCTCACGCTGTGGAGGAAAATCATCATGAACACAGTCAGGTCAGTGGCTGTAACTGGTGACAGTCTCAAAGCCCACTTCATGCTCACAGTGTCCCACAGACTCCCCACCACCCAGTCCTCTCCTCTGCCCACCCCTCCCATGGCAGGGTCTCACCTTTAGAAGCCGAGAGAGACACATCAGAGCCCTGGCCGCTGTCACTGCCTGGGGGAGGGACACACCAGGAGAGGGTCAGAGCCCCAGGGCAGGAGACTAAGGAGGAACTATGGGGGGGGGGGTCCCCTATGGCTCCCATCTGCTCTGTCATAGGGCCTCAGGGCTCACCCCTCCATACTCACTGGCAGCCTGAGCGTAGCTCCCTCCTTTCCCACCTGTGGGAAGAAAACAACCCGTGAGAGACCAGGGACGAGGCAGGGCCATAGGTCCTAAAGGAAGCTCTAGTGCTGAGCCCCAGAGA
>NW_005358470.1:0-504 GCF_000412655.1 Myotis brandtii | reverse complement strand
AAAACTCCTCCAAGCCCATGTGGATTCCTGCAACAACTGATCCCAGAGAAGAACTGACCAGACTGCTCAGCCACAGAATAACAGTGCCCCCCAAGAACAAAGGAGAAACAGTCCAGAGATGGAAGACGGTGAAGACACCTTGCCATGCTAGCAGTCAGCAGCTGTGCATCACTGTAGGTTGCCCAGGATCAAACCAGAGAAAGTCAGACCTGCATTGCTACTGTTTGTCCACCATCCAGAACTGAAATACCATTGCTGACATGTACACACAAGGAATTGTTAGACATTGAAATTGGGACTCAAAGAATTGTTGGCCCAGAAAGAAACTTACTGTAGGCTAATTCCTTTAATCCTTGACAGCAATTTAAAGGGACTTCATAGAACTCTATCCTTTCCATTGAATTTAAAAATCTTAAAACATACATTCTTGTTAAATTTAAAAAATCAAAAAGAGTGAGATGCCGGAAGCCAATTCCAGCATGTCATCAAGGGCTGAATCATCTG
>NW_005358469.1:0-826 GCF_000412655.1 Myotis brandtii | reverse complement strand
CTGTGCAGCACTGTCCTAACTCTCCCACAGCTCTCAGGTGGCGATTCTAGCAGGAATCAGACCAGAGGTGCTTATGCCTCGGCCCAGCGCTCACGCTCATGCTCACACACCGACTTTGCTGGGCTTTCCTTCTGGCCTGACAAATGAGGGGCCTCAAGGCTTCCGGAACATGGTCTCTGCTCCACACCCACCCACCCACATTCAGCCGCTGGGATCCTAGCAAAGGAGGGATTATGTGCACAGCAGCATGTCACTTAGAATAGGACGTGCTTCCCACATGCTTAGCTCACCACCAGGAAACCCAGCCCTAAGAGAGACCTGGGTAAATGAGCCTCCAAGTCTTAGAAGCAGCCGAGACCCTCCTACGACGGATGGCAAACACCTCCCAAACGCTTCAGCTCTCTGCACCCTGGAGAGACACATGGTCCATCCACCCTGGGGCAGCCCCACCATGACGGTGGGAACATGGACAAAGCCTCCTCCCCGGCCAGCTAAGAGCAGGAGACTGCGGGAGCATGGAAAGCGGGGTGCACAGGCACATCCGCAAGAGCAACTGTGCACCATTCTGAGCTGTCATGGAGGGTGGCATGACATGCTGCGGAGTTTCCACTCCCAAATCCCAGCTGGTTATGGCGGCCTTTATGGTCTGTCCTCCTCATGCCCCCTGTCCAGCCCAGGGCCCAGCATGGAGACTCCCATGTCCTGAGTCCAGCCCAGGGCCCAGCCCGGGAGCCCAGCATGAAGGGGTGTTGGCAAGAAACAAAGTGGGTATGAACCCTGACACCCCAGTCTTGACCCCTCAGAGCTTCCTCAAGACTAATGACCT
>NW_005358468.1:0-1844 GCF_000412655.1 Myotis brandtii | reverse complement strand
TCAAATTTGGTCAAAATTTATCAATTCAGTTTTTTTCGAACATTACTTGACCACTGTACTCATCCCAAATAGTCCAGGCACTTTTTCAAATTTTGTGCTCAAGCTCTTTTCTTTACTTGAATTGTCTTTTGCTTTTAACAAATATATTGGACTGTGAGCTGAGCTTGGTGCTTACCAAAATACTATTTATTTTAATAAGTTACCATCTTTCTCTGCCTAGAAAATCCTTCAAGGCTCAGCTTAATTGTCTTCTCTTCCATGAAGCATTTCTTATTCCTAGAAGCAGAATTAATCAGTTCCACTTCTTCAAACTTTCATAATTTTATAAAAATATCTTCGCACTAAAGCAGAAATGGCCAATGGAATCCATTCATTCATCTATGAGAGAGAGAGAGAGAGAGAGAGAGAGAGAGAGAGAGAGAGAAGATAATAGATAAAATAGATACTGTAGCATAAGTGCCTGGCTCCTATTATATTCCAAGCACTGATGCTACATTAGTAAACAAAATATATGATACTTGTTTCTTGCACTTGGGGAGGCAGACAATAAACAAAACCATAATTGAAAAGTGAATTGTATAACATGGCTGCATGATGTGTGCTGTTAATAAGGAATAGGAGAGTGCGGAAGAAAGGTGCTCCCAAGTTTAGAGAGATGGGAGTAGACCTCCTTAGAAAAGTGACACCTGATTAAAAGACTTGAAGAAGAAGGGGGGATGTGAGAATGGCTCTTCAAGCAGAGGGATCAACCAGTGTAAAGACCTGAGGCAATGAGTGTGTCTTGCTCTACCCCTAAGATTCTTATTGATCTAGAGTGGGGCCTGGTCATAGGTATTTTTAAAGTTTCCTCAGGTGATTCTATTATTTTGCCAGAATTAAAAAAGCACTATGTAGGATCTAGCATGATATAAATTATCTCAAGTTTCAGGAAGCCTATAGCTTGTAAGACAAAGACACATGAACACAGATACTTGCTATTGAACATGAAGAGTGAGTGCTACAAGGGTCTTAGGTAGAAAGTCTTGTAGATGGACTTGCTCCACTTTACTGAGCCTGGGAGTTGGGGGGTGGGAGGTGGGGTGGGTAGTACAAAGCATCCTGGAGGAACTTATCTGAACTGAGTCTTGATGGATAGGAGATATCTAAGAAGATAATGATTAGGAGAGGGGTAGAGTGTATGTGGTTGCTCTATGAGCAGGGGAATGGGATCATGCACAAGAATCTTGTGTATCAGAAGGAACTAACTATAAGTAACTCATTATTGATAAAATGGACACTTACAGGAGATAAAGCTAGAAATATGGAGAGGGTAAGATCTCAGGTAAAACTTGATAGACTTAAGGAATTCAGATTTTATCCTGAGTGCAATGGGACATTAAAGGTGTTCACAAAACCAGTGACAAGATTCAGTTAGCTCAAATGGCAAATCATTTCAGTTGTAATGAGAGCAAATGCATTTGAAAGGAAGCCAGCTTAGAGTAGGGGGATAATTGTCAAAGTGTAACAGTAATCCAGGAGGAAGCTGATGATGGTCCTAACCTGGGAAGTTTTGTAGAGATGGAGTCAGTGGGGAAGAGAAACCTCAGAGACATTAACAAGCTGTAGTTGAACAACATTGTGATCTGTTGTCTGGCTGAATGCTGGTTGGGGGAAGAGCAAGCAATGGGAAGAGTCAGACAAGGACATTTTTAGATAAAGTTTGATCCAAAAAAGGAAGAGACCAAAACAGATAAACATGGACACCAATATGTTAATTTGGCATTACTGTTTAAGGAGTTGAAGGGTTTTTTATTTTGTTATTTATTTACTATAAGGGAAACATTAGCTTAAGGGAATAATATATG
>NW_005358467.1:0-1423 GCF_000412655.1 Myotis brandtii | reverse complement strand
ATTAGTAAAATGTATATGAAAATCTCCCTCCTCTTAGAGTCTGGGATGCACTGCAGGACCCAGAGTCAAGTCCCCACCCACCCGTGCATGCCTTGAAATCATGTGAGACCCAGACTCAGCCAGCCCCACCCCCGTCAAGCCTTGCAGGGCAGGGGGCACAGCCTCAGGTCCCCTGGCCCTGGTGCCAAGGCAGGGTGCGTGGCCTCAGGTCCCCCCGCCCAGCCTCAAGTCCCCCGGCTCCGGCACTGGGGTGAGGGGCGCAGCCTCAGGTCCCTCAGCCCAGCCTCAGGTCCCCCGACCCCAGCGGGAGGGCATGATGGTGTGATGACCATTTGCATATTAGCTCTTTATTATATAGGATATATATAGTAGAGGCCTGATGCACGAAATTTGTGTAAGGGTGAGCCTTCTTTCTCCCGGCTGCCAGCACCGGCTTCCCTCTGGCATCCGGGACCCAGGCTTTCCTCTGGCCACCGGCAGGAACCCGGGACCTGGGCTTCCCACTAGCTACTGGCTTAGTCCAGAAGGATGTCGTCTAATTAGCATATTACGCTACATATATATATTAGAAGATTTTGGTTATATGTCCACTTTTCTGTAAACTTTATTTTTTTGTAGCCCTAGCTTAAAATGTTGGCATAGTCCATTTGGAACATACATATATTCCTTTCTTCCATTCAGGTGGAAACAAAGTGAGGTTTCTTAAATCTCAATGAGATTATGATGATTTTCGAAATATGGGCAGTTTTACAAGCCTCTACCCCCAAAGATCAGCCTGGCCAAAGCTAATGGCTAAGTGAGGACAATTAAAGAGAAGGCAGTGAGTGAAGTGACATATGTTGTAAAGAAATGACTAACCTTCATATGTAATACATTACTTCACTCTTTATGTCAAAAGCCATGCTGACCAGCTCCCCTATCAGGTGTTGTTTTTCCCCAATGCTCTGTCCATGCCAGATCTGCAGGTGCTGGTCCCAGCGATGCAGAGCTGTGCCAGGCACATCCACGTGCTCTGCCACCTCCAGTGTCTCACCCTGACAAATTGCTGGTTCCCAGGCGGCCCCAGGACGCACCGTCCAGGCTTTCTTTGTTTTTAAGGAACATCTGCTTAGAAAGAAGGGAGTTTCCCCCAAAACTGATGTTTTATTTTCCCATTTTTCTTTTGGACCTAAATCTTGCATATTTGCTAACTCAAACTTACTCTGACACGCTTTGTGTGAATTTTTGTTTTGAACCAGACACACCAAATTTAACCTAGTGTTCTTGGGAAGATCATAAAATGACCTCTTTAGCTGATTTTTTTTTTATTGAATTAGGACATACATTACAACATCTGTTTCATAGTTACTATAATAAATAATGTTTCTCTTCTCAAGACTGAGTTATAAAAATAATTGATTTTGACATTAGCCCATCTATTTAA
>NW_005358466.1:1633-2393 GCF_000412655.1 Myotis brandtii | reverse complement strand
AATCACTTGGTCCCGTATTCACTTGTAATGCAGTGCTACCCAAGACCTGGAAACAAAGTTGGCATGACTTTGTGGTTCTCATGTGCAGCCTGGTGCCTCCTATGATTGAGGTCTGAGGTCATCCTGAAGATGGGGGTGGGGGGCCTTGTTGTGCTTCTGTGAACAATGTGAATTATATTCTCTGTTCACAGTGTGTATTACATACTGTCAAGGTGCCCTGTGCCATTATGAATGACATTTCATAGGCTGGCGTCGCTTGTATTGAGACTCTGAGGGTTAGGTTGAACTACAACTGGGTCAGAAACCCTGTATTCATAGTGAAAGGGAAAGAGTGAAGTGAATTAAGTGAATCGTGCCTCTTCTGAACGTTAACCACAAATGACCAAGGACGTGTGACTTGGGTGGTCATTGTGGACATGTGTCCTCAGTTCCTCCATCACTGTTTCCTGTGGCTAAAGTCATTTTTAGGGAAAATACAAAGGGTCTGTTACCTCTTCTGGCCTCTCTAAGGTGTTCACCTCAAGGTTTGCTCAACAGGCCAGACCTCAAAGCTAGAGGAAGTGTAATTCTGTAGTTAGTCCTAGGATGTGGCATTTGTGACCCAGTCAGCATTCCTGTTGATTCTGATGGCCATAGTCTTCACTGCTTGCCAATGTTTGCTGCCACTGAGGCAAGGCTGGTCCTCCGAGGAAATTAGGAGAGAGATGGTAGAGCCCATATAGGGTTGTCCTTTTAATTTTCTAACAAGACAGGGATATCT
>NW_005358466.1:0-995 GCF_000412655.1 Myotis brandtii | reverse complement strand
TATAAGGGGTATACAAATATTGCTTTCCTTCATGCTACACAGTTATCTTGAGATTCAACATGAATGCTTATGTGAATAATTGATAATTTTTTATTGCTGAGTCATACTGTGTTCTGCAAATAACCACTTGATCTATTGATCTGTCAATGGTTTTAGTTATTTCCAGGTTTGGGATATTATAAATAAGTCTGCTTGGAATATTGCCTTTAGTTCTTTTTATAGATGTATGTTTTACTTATCAAACTGATGCAGTGTAGGTAAATGTTTTACCTGTTAGTATATGCAGAACTGTGGTCTAAAATGGTCATTCCCTTTGCTTTGCCACCTACTCACAGTAATGAAAATTCTAGTTTTTCCACAAACCTGCCAGCACATGTGATGTTTAAACTTTTTAATAATAGGCCAAGAAATGAGTATAGTGTTAAGTTGCTTTGTTTTAATTCCATTTCCCTAATAAATTTTTATGGTGAACATTTTTTCAAGCAATTATTTACACTGTGTTTGTCTCCTTTGTTGAAATGTCTGGTCAGAATCTTTTGCCAATTTTTAAAATGAATTTATTATTTTAACTGGTAGGTTAGTGCAGCATCTAAGGTATATTTATTCATTTCACTCAATCCTCAATGACTCAACTGACTTTTTTGCAATGTAAAACTATATATATTTTTTAAAATATTTTTTATTGATTTTAGAGAGTAAGGGAGATGGATAGAAAGATAGAAATATCAATGATGAGAGAGATTCCTTGATCGGCTACCTCCTGCATGCCCCCTACCTGGGATTAAACCCACAAGCCACGGCATGTGCCCTTGCTTGGAATTGAACAAAGGATCGTTCAGTCCCCAGGCCAACAATCTGTCCACTGAGCCAAACCGGCTAGGGCTCAACCCCTTAATTCTTCATACATATATATTTTCTTTTTAAATATATTTTATTAATTTTTTACAAAGAGGAAGATACATCAATGAGAGAGAAACATCGATTAGCTGCTTCCT
>NW_005358465.1:0-795 GCF_000412655.1 Myotis brandtii | reverse complement strand
TGAGGAAGATGTTGCGAGTGGAAGACAAAGATACAGGGAACAATGCGACCATGACTGGTACACAGGGAAATGGTTAAAGGCAAGCTTTTTCCTCTTCCCACTAACGGAAAAATAAATGGGAGAAAATTCCTATTCATTGAAAATGAGGGCACAAGGTTCATAAGGGGTGAGTACAAAAATCTGAAACAATGCTTAGTTTTCTTTGGGATTCCAATGACACATATTTATGAGAATTGAAACCACATGTTGAAAGTCTACCTCACAAATCAGAGCTTATAGTTTTGCTTCCATACATTGCTTGGTGCCAAAGTAGGTAAGGTTCAAAATGTTGCTGTGAGAGGAGGTGGACTAGGAATTCCTCTGGGTTAAACAACAGCCGTCATTGAGTTTGCATGGGCCCTTAAACTTTTTCAGAATAATATTAAAATATGTACTGATATCTGAGATAAGTACTTAAAAAGTGACGAGGAAAGAGGAAAGGACCTATCTATGCAAATGTGTTATTGCAGCAGTAGCCTTCTGTAGCTTACTACAAACTGTAGGGATATATGGATAACTTGGATTTCTCCTGAAAACAACAAAATATATAATTATAAAGTATCATTAGGATAGGGAATGTAAAACTTGTAATTTTTTAATTAGTGTTTTACTAAAAGTTCCTTTAGGATTATGCAAGGATAACATCTTCTTATATCACTAACATAAAATTTCATACCGGGGAGATACATTATCAATGATCTTCGTTGAAGGTATGGAGAACTTCTAAACACATTAAAAAGAATTACAATGTGCACA
>NW_005358464.1:46893-49819 GCF_000412655.1 Myotis brandtii | reverse complement strand
ACCAATGGACATGGACAACAGGGGGATGGGAGCATGACTGTGAGTGGGGCGGGGGAGGTTGGGGGTTAATGGGGGAGATGAGGACACATCTGTAATACCTTAACTAATAAAAAAAAAAGAAAAAATAAATAAATTTAAAAAAGAGAGAAAGATGCAAATTGACCATACCTTTGTGGTGCCCAACAGCCAATCAGGAGTGAGTATGCAAATTAACCCAACGAAGATGGCGGGTTAATTTGCATACACAGCCACCATGGCAATGACGCAGGTATTCCACACAACTCCAGCCGCTCCGGGCCTCTGGGCAGTGTGGGAAGGCAGAAAGGTGGCTCCGGCCCAGAGCGAAGGCAGTGCTGGCAGCCAGGGGAAGGAAGGCCCATTTTTGCACAAATCTTCATGCATCAGGCTACTAGTAATTACTATAAAATGACAGTGTTAAGGGCAGAATAGAATATTGGGGACTAGCTATAATTATAAGAAATATTAATCATGCTTGCTTTGTTCTGATTGAAGAAACCACATTCTAACCTGGCTGGGAGGTGTAAGCCCTGGGACCTGGGAGCTCACCTGGAAATGTGGCCCATCCTCCTCATCCAAGAACTGCTTATTATCATGGGAAGATTAACAACCTTATTGCCCAAACAATGGAGTCCAATCTGCATTGCCTGTAGTCTGTAACCATTATACCCTTTTTTATTCCTTTTGCCTACTTCCCATATAATCTTTGTCCTACCCAAAGAACAGATGGCTTATGTTGGGGGGGAGGTATAGAGTAGATTTTCGTGGATGACCTGCTGCTCTCCCATACTGCAGGCAATATGGGAATAAACACTCATATATGATTTAACACTAACTCTGCTAAATTGGCTCAAGTACTGACAGGCAGCATGGACCCATTAGTTGTCTGCTTTCATATTCTGGTGACTCTGGTGGGACTGACAAGCAGCAAACTCCTCTGAGGTGAGTACTGGGGATCTCGCTTGCTGTCTGGACTAGGGGTTCCCAGGGCTGAGGCCTGGACTCTTTTATTCGCAGTGCTGCCAGCAATTTTCCTGTTTTGAGTCCCAGCCGCAACCTCAGTAATCCCTGGAGTCTCACTTAAGACCTAAATTGAATCAACTATTTTTGTATGACAGGAGAAGCATTTGCTGCCTCTCATCTGGGCTTCTTTGTAAGGCATAAGAACCATTTACTGTGTATGGCAAGAGAGGCATTTACTGCCTCTTATCTGGGGGAGCCTGATCAGCTCTGGCTGGCAAGAGACCTCCAGTGGTCTTTAACCTCTGGGACAAGAGACATTGCTCTGCTTCAGTGTTTTTTGTTTGTTTGTTTGTTTGTTTGTTTTAATGCAGGGCATTCTGAGGTTTCAGTGGCTGGACAGATAAGAAGCACAGTGTGGCGCTCTTGCCTGTGGGTTGTGCATGCCTGTAAATATTGGATATGAGTGTCTCTGTTGATAGTTGTTTTGTGATTCTGTTCTTTGGTTCAATTTGTTTAAAGATGGTTATATCCCACTTTGCTGGGGGACCCCAGCTTCTTGTCACAGACTGAATCCCTGGGAGGGACTGCAGGAACTTCCCAGCAGCTGCCAAGAATTCGAATCTTGGGGACTCTCCCTGTTCTCCCTGTCAAGGCATCAGCCTCCTGAAACGCTTCGCTAGTGAGAGTTTTGTCTGTAACGTCTTTGGTTACAGATGTTCTTTGCTTGCTTTCTTAACTTTTGGGGACTTAGTTTTATGAATGCAGGGAATCCTCTGTCTCTGCTGCTGTTTGAGCTTTGCGCCACTCAGAACTAAAGATCATTTGCTGTGCTGGGTTAGTGTGAGATAAGATTCTAAGGATAATGTCCTAGTCCATCCTTTTGAGAGTACTCATTTATTTAATTTAGGGATTGTTTTTGTTTCTGTTTTGAAATAGGATGAGATCTCTTCTTATATGCAAGATTTTGTGTTGTTACAGTCTACTCAGAAAGAAAAATATGGGAAATAAAGCCTAAACACCCCAAATCTTTCTGCTAGGAGGGCCAGATCTGCAAAAGTGCCTTGAGCAGGGGCCACTTTCTTTTTTAAAGAAAAAAAAAATAGTAAAGTCTTTGGTAACTTAAAACTTTGGAGTTATGCTGGATTAAAAAGTAAAAAATTATTAAGTATCTAGGTATTTTGAAATAACAGGATACTGAAATATTAATTAATCTGAGTTTGCCTACTTTTGGCTTCTTATTACAGAGACTCTAGAACAGCGGTTCTCAACCTGTGGGTCGCGACCCCTTTGACGGTCAAACGACCCTTTCACAGGGGTCACCTAAAACCATCCTGCATATCAGATATTTACATTACAATCCATAACAGTAGCAACATTACAGTTATGAAGTACAACGAAAATAATTTTATGGTTGGGTCACAACATGAGGAACTGTATTTAAAGGGCCAGAAAGTTGAGAACCACTGATCTAGAGGATGCATTTGAATCTGTTAATGAATATGTCTTGCATTTTATTTGAAGTATCTCTTTTTTTTTATTTTGTTTTTATTGATTTCAGAGAGGAAGGGAGGGGGAGAGAGAGGTAGAAACATCAATGATAAGAGTGATCAACCAGCTGCCTCCTGCATGCCCCCTACTGGGGATCAAACCTGCAACCTGGGCATGTGCCCTGACTGTCAGCCATGACTTCCTGGTTTATCGGTTGACATTCAACCACTGAGCAACACTGGCTGGGTCTGAAATATATCTCTAAAAATGTGAATGTGGGTGGCTGTTACTCGGACAGGCATGGAGGAACGCGCTTACCTCTGCGGCTTGGGCCCTTCTCGAGGATGCCGCTGTCGCCAGCAGCATCAGGGCACAGCTGAGAGGATGGCGGCCGGCAGCTAGCTTGCCTGGCTCTGGCCCAGGAAGAGGAGCATGACGTCGAGGAGGGGCAGCGAGT
>NW_005358464.1:44157-46735 GCF_000412655.1 Myotis brandtii | reverse complement strand
ACTACTTTTGCTGCAGGACCTGCCTCCCCAGCTGCTGCTGCTGATGGAGATCGCCTCGCTCCCCAGCACCGGCACCGACCTGCCCAGCCTGGCCCTTGCCTGCCCCAAGTTCCACCGCATCCTGCACACCGACAGCAACTGGAGACCGCGCTGCCGGGAGGAGTAAGGCCTTTATGAAAACTTGTAGAACCTGGAGATCATGGGTGTGTCTTGACCGGAAGTCTATGCGAAGCTGTCGCACCCAGGCAGACACATTTTGGGATTGTGGCAGCCAGATATCGGGCCCTATGGAGGACTGCTGAATGTAGTGGTGGACAGTTTGTGCATTAGTGGTTGGACGTACCTGCCTTCCCACGACACCCATGTGGATGACCCAATGCAATTGAAGCACCTGATGGAGAGGAAATCAGCCACAGTGGAGTGCATGTACGGCCACAGAGGGCCCCACAGGGGCCACATTCAGATTCAGAAGGACCCGCGGGACCTCGTGGCGCAACGGTAGCACGTCTGACTCCAGATTCAGAAGGACAAGTTCTCCACCAAGTGCAACCAGACAGACCACCACAAGATGTCTGGTGGGAGCAGAGAGGAATTACGAACATGACTGAAGGAAGAATGGGGGCGGACGCTGGAGGACATTTTCCAGGAGGACAGGCTGCTGTTCATCCTGATGAAGTTCATCTACAATTGGTATGACAATGCCTGACCTACTGCCGCATCTATCTCCCGCCCAGCTACCTGGATGACCTCATCAGGTCAGGGCTCTTTAAAGGTTCCTGCGATGCCCATGGCTTAGAGATTGCCATGCTCAGCTTCCATGGGAAGCATGGCCAGGGCCACCAAGATCACGGGAAACCCCAAAGTCCCTGCCAGGCAGTAGACAATAGAGATCAACCTCATGCACCGCATCCAGCTGCCTGATGTCTAGATCTTCCACAACTTCAACAAGCTCTCCCGCATCGTCCAGGAGGTTTGCAAGCAGGTGACCCAGGAGCAGCAGCAGCAAGAAGACAGGACTGAGGACTGCAAGGGCCACGCCTGGCAGAGCCCTGCCCAGCCCAGTGTCGGGGAGCCTGGGGCAGCAGCTTTAAAGGAGCAGCTTATCCAGTTTGTTCTGCCTGTGGGTGTGAGCTCAAGTAACCATTCTTGTTGGTCATGGCTTCACCAACCCCGAGTGCATCCCTGGAGTCTTCATCTTGTTTGATGAGGACCGCTTTGGGTTCAACTGGCTGGAGCTGAAATGCTTTAGCCTGTACAGCAGAGTCCAGGTGACCTTCCAGAATGCTGACCCACCATCCCCACAGGCCTTTGAGGAGATGCTCAAGATGCTCCGTCCCTACCTCCTGATGGCCCCTCCCTTGCCCAGGGGCAGACAGCAGGGAGAAGTGGCTCCAGATGGAGAGTAGCAGCTTGCACTTTGGAGATTTGACCTTCTGACCAGATTACCCACCTTCTTTGTTTTTGTTTGTTTTTTTAATCCTCACTGGAAGATATTTTTCCATTGTTTTTTTAGAGAGAATGGGAGAGAGAGGGAAAGACAGAGAGAAATATCAATGTGAGAGAGACACATTGGTTGGTTGCCTCCTGAACCTGGGCCCAGGCCAGGGAGGAGCCTGCAATGGAGGTATATGCCCTTGACAGAAATGGAACCTGGGACCTTCAGTCTGCAGGCTGACGCTCTATCCACTGAGCCAAACCGGCTAGGGCATACCCACCTTCTTTTTTTAAAAAAATATTGATTTCAGAGGGGAAGGGAGAGGGCAAGAGAGATAGAAACATCAATGATGAAAGAGAATTATTGATTGGTTGTCTCCTGCAGGCCTCCTACTGGGGATAGAGACTGCAAGCCAGGCATGTGCCCTTGACTGGAATTGAACCTGGAATCATTTAGTCCGCAGGCTGACACTCTATCTACTGAGCTAAACTGGCTAGGGCCATATCCACCTTCTTGTAGGTGTCTCAGCCCAGCCACCCGAGATACTTTCTATAGAGTGCGCAACATATGCTTGCATATTTGTCAGTAGCTGCTGGGAAAGCTGAGCAGAGCATGTCTTTTCTTTTCTTTTTTAATCTTCACCCGAGGATATTTTCCCATTGATTTTTAGAGAGAGTGGAAGAGACAGGGAAAGACAGAAACATTGATGTGTTGATTGATTGCCTATTGCATGTGCCCCAACCAGGGCCCGGGCCAGGTAGGAGCCTGCAACTGAGGTAGAATTGAACCCAACCCTTCAGTATGCAGGCTGAGGCTCTATCCACTGAGCCAAACCAGCTAGGGGTGAGCATGTCTTTTTAAAAAGAAAAAAAGAGAAAAGGTCCTAAAATTAGATAGTGGTGATTATTAGATTGTATAACTCTGAATGCAATAAAAAACAATGAATTGTACATTTTAAAAGGGTGGGTTTTTATAGTATGTGAATTATCCTATCTAATAAAAGAGAAACATGGTAATTAGCGTATGACCGCTATCCTTCCCATTGGCTAATCAGGGTGATATGCAAATTAGCTGCCAGCCAAGATGGCGGTTAACTGCCAACAAAGATGGCGGCTAATTTGCATACATAGGCGCAATGATGGG
>NW_005358464.1:36675-38405 GCF_000412655.1 Myotis brandtii | reverse complement strand
TAATAATATGCAAATATGCAAATAGACCAAAAGGCAGAACAACTGAACTGAACAACCGGTCGCTATGACATGCGCTGACCACCTGCACGGAACCACGGAACATGGCAGGCGTCGGCAGCAGGCAGCAGAGGGTGGAACATGGTGGGCATCAGCCACGGTAGGATGGTGGAGCAGGTGAGCGGGGAGCCAGACCAAGGCGGGGAGCCTGTTGCTGTCATTGGGGTGAGCCTCTGGTGGTTACTGAAAATTCCTTGCTCGCACGAACCACAGTCCTGCCCAGCACTCATACCTGCTGCTGGCACCAGAGCTGCCACTCGCACCAGCTGCCAGTGCCCGGACCCCGGCACCAGCTCCGATGACTCGGCACCGTCAGCAGGTGTGAGCAGTGGCTGCTAGCCCCGATGGCCCCTTAGGACTTCTCCACCTCCCCTTGCTCCTGAGGGGCGATCGTCACCCCTCTGTCACCCGCTGCTGGTGATGGGCCTCCTTGTACCTGCTGCCAGTGCCAGAGCCACCACTCGCACCCATTGCTGGTGCCCGGCACTGGTCCCAATTGTTCTCCACCTCCCCCTGCTCCTGAGGGGTGACTGGCTGCCACTCTCACCTGCTGATGGCGCCAGCCCCTCTTGCACCCGCTGCTGGAGCTGGCCCCAATTGCTCCTTGCCATCAGCAGGTGTGAGCGGGGCCAGTACTGTCAGCATGTGGGAGCGGTGGTGGTGGGAGGGGGGCTTCCGGCAGACAGGGGGCCAGGGGCCGGGAAGGGGCATGAAAGATGGGCCGAGACCTGCCCCTATGCCCACCGCAGCCTCATGGCCCACAGTTCCTTTCAAGGTGCATGAATTCATACACTGGGCCCCGAGTATCTCAATAAAGCTGTTGTTTTAAAAATGTGAATGTGTTGCTAATCTGAGGAATTCTAATTCCTTATTTGTCACCTAAAAATTAAGGTTTTTAAGAGTTAACAAATCTAATTAAATTGGAAAGAAATTGTACGGTTTTGGTAATAGAAGGCATGAGGTATGGACATGCATTTTGGGTTTTTTAAAATCTTTATTGTGTTATTTTTATTATTTTCAAAAGCACTTACCATTTATTCAAAGTATTTTGAAGTAAGAGAAGAAACAAATTCCTAGGCAGTCGGTATATACTAAAAGCCAAGCACACTTAAAATCACAAAGGAATTGATTTGACTAAGAAAAATAGTTAATAATTAATTCCACAATTATTTTTTATGTACATTAGAACAAAAATAATATTTGGAGCCCATAATATTGCATATAAATTACTACTCATAATGAAATGTACCTAGATTTTTTTATTAGTCTGAATCACTGTTTTTTAAAAAACAAAACCACCATCCAAGTAAATACCTATTATAATTTGAAAATGTAAATTACAGACCTGACTTCAAAGAAATTAAGAAAATAACATTTATCTCAAGTACTGTGTCTATCCATAAAGTGCAAACTAATATTTTCCTTATAATAACTAATAGCCATTACTTTATGTGTGATGTGTTAGATAACCTTAGAAGAATCATGGTTGAAAAAAAGTTTAAACTACTACCTAGTTTAATATTCAACACTATCATTCAGTTTTCTTTTTCTTTTTTAAAATTTATTGATTAAGGTATTACATATGTGTCCTTATCCCCTCATTACCCACTCCCCCACACACAGCCTCCCCACTCATGCCCTCACCCCCCTGGTGTCTGTGTCCATTGGTTAGG
>NW_005358464.1:30946-35122 GCF_000412655.1 Myotis brandtii | reverse complement strand
CCCCAGGCCTTCACCACCCTATTGTCTGTGTTATAGGTAATGCATAAATGCATATAAGTTCTTTGGTTCATTTCTTCCCATCCCTCACCCCCTTCCCTCTGAGATTCTTCAGTCTGTTCCATGTTTCCATACCTCTGGTTCTATTTTATTCATCAGTTTACTTTGTTCATTAGATTCCTTGCTTGTTTATTTTGATTTTTAGATTCAATTGTTGATAGACATGTATTTATTGCCATTTTATTATTCATATTTTTAATCTTTTTTTTCTTCTTCTTCATCTTCTTGAAGAATACCCTTCAACATTTCCTGTAATACTGGTTTGGTGGTGATGAACTCCTTTAGCTTTTACTTGCCTGTGAAGCTCTTTATCTGACCTTCAATTCTAAATGACAGCTTTCCTGGGCAGAGTAACCTTGGTCGTAGGTCCTTGCTATTCATCACCTTGAATATTTTTTGCCACTCTTTTCTGGTCTGCAAAGTTTCTGTTGAGAAATCAGCTGACAGTCATATGGGTGCTCCCTTGTAGGTATCTAACTGCTTTTCTCCTATTGTTTTTAAGATTCTCTCTTTGGGCCCGGCTGGTGTGGCTCAGTGGTTGAGTGTTGACCCAGGAACCAAGTGGTCACCGGTTTGATTCCCATTGGGGGCACATGCCTGGGTTGTGGGCTTGTGTGCTTGATCCCTCCCCCCAGTAGGGGGTGTTCAGGAGGCAGCTGATTTATGATGTTTATCATCAGTGTTTTTATCTCTGTCCCTCTCCCTCTCTCTAAAAATCAATAAAAACATATTTTTTAAAAAGCCCTAGCCAGTTTGGCTCAGTGGTTGGAGTTCCGGCTCACGGACAGAAGGGTCCCAGGTTTGATTCTGATCAATGGCACATAACTTGGTTGCAGGCTTGATTCCCCAGCCCTGGTAGGGTGTGTGAGGGAGGCAACCAATGGATGTGTTTCTCTCACAATGATGTTTCTCTCAGTCTCTCCCCCTCCCTTCCACTCTAAAAATGAATGGGAAAAAATGTCCTCCGGTGAGGATTAAAAAAAAAAAAGATTCTCTCTTTGTCTTTAACCTTTGTCATTTTAATTACGATGTGTCTTGGTGTGGGCCTCTTTGGGTTCATTTCGTTTGTGACTCTCTGCCCTTCCTGGATTTGTAAGTCTATTTTTTTTTCACCAGGTAGGGAAGTTTTCTGTCATTATTTTAAAAAATATATTTTTATTGATTTCAGAGAGGAAGGGAGAGGCAGAGATAGAAACATTAATGATGAGAGAGAATCATTGATTGGCTGTCTCCTGCACACCCCCTACTAGGGATCGAGCCTGCAACCCAGGCATATGCCCTTGACTGGAATCGAACCCAGGACCCTTCAGTTGGTAGGCTGACAGGAGACAGTTTTCTTATTTTTGGAACAATTACTTATGAATGAGGAAAACTGGGCTATCATAGAGAATGAAATAAGTACTGACTGGACCAGTAGTCCAGGAAGCCAACAGGATCAGCTTTGAGGAGCAAATATTTTAGCCTGGCCACCAACCTCTGTCTCTGGTGTTTCTGCAGGCATTTTTCTTGGTTGGAATGAAAGCAGGCAAACTGGGGAAAATGTGAATGGGTAGAGGCAGGGATATAACTTTTTCACCTTGACTGTAAATTAATATAGAGAGCTTTTCTAAACTTATATCTCTGGATCTAGCATTTTAAAATTTGAAACATCACTAAATAAAACCAATGCATTAGGTTTCTTGTCCCCTGAAATTGACTAGGAGCTTCACACACCTATTGTTCTACTATTGCTTCCTGCCAGTCACTTATTTATATTATTTCCTTAAAATCCAAATGGTCATTTGTTCCAGAAAAAGTCCTGAGAGTAACCAGAAATAATACTACAATGGGGTTCACTAATTTTCCCCCACCTTTTCTACTTATCATTAAATTACTGCAGAGTTGTTATGTGCCTAGATCAAAGTAAATACATTTTGTCATTCAACCAAGAGATATGCTACTGGATGGGAAAAGATGTTTGAAGCCACAGATCCCCTGCAGTACTCGGAACGGATCCTTCATTTACCCTAGACCAGCCGTGGGCAAACTACGGCCCGCGGGCCGGATCCCGCTTGTTTGAAATGAAAAAAACTAAAAAAAAAAAAAGACCGTACCCTTTTATGTAATGATGTTTACTTTGAATTTATATTAGTTCACACAAACACTCCATCCATGCTTTTGTTCCGGCCCTCCGGTCCAGTTTAAGAACCCATTGTGGCCCTCGAGTCAAAAAGTTTGCCCACCCCTGCTAGGCTGTCTGCCTGAATACCTCCTCTTTAAGGATGAGTTCTTCCTCAAAAGTTCTCAGTAGACTTCTGGTGTCTGCCCTACCAATTTCCAAGATGTGCACAGACAAGTCTAAATGCTAGGAAATTACACAATTTAAGCTAAGACTTCTTCATTTTACTACACACATTACTGATAAAACAGGTGGGTTCCATGTAGTGTTTTACACAAGAATGGCCATACATGAAAGCCCAGATGTCTACACAATTCTCTATCATTACATTCTATTTGAGGATGAAAATGGAAAAATAAAGAAAAAGTAATGATGTAAATGAATAGCATAAGAGGCATTTTATGCTGGGTTCTTGTAGAAAGTTAGAGATAACTTTAGAATGTAGAGAGAAACTGTATTTTTTTCGAAAGCGATTAGAAACTCTCAACTGTCTTTTCCTTAGCTATGCAGCACAAACTTCCCCTCATTAACTTTTTATACCATTTATACATAATACTTTACAAACAAATTTCAGCCTTTTCAAAAAAATATGTTTTTACTGATTTTAGAGAGAGGAAGACAGGGAGAGAAAGAGAGAGAGAGGAAAAAAAATCTATCGGTTGCCTCCAGCACACATCCCCAAAACCTGGGTATGTGCCCTGACCCCTAATTGAATCAGCAACCCTTCCATGCACAGGACAATGCTCAACCAACTGAGCCACACTAACCATGGTTCTTCTTCTTTTTTAAAAAAAATGTTTTTGGGGCTGGCATCCAGATAGTGTATTTCCCTCATGGAGAGAGACCAAAAAAGATAAACGTTTTGATAAATATAGATGGTTCTTAGAAGAGTCAGGACTTGAACTGAGTCTAAAAGAACAGGAAGGGATTTTATGCTGGAGAACAATATTCTAACACCTTTACAAAAACGCTTTCTATTGCAGAATCAAAAAAGGAAGCAGCTTGTTTGGAATAAATTTTTGTCATTGACTTACAGTATGAAGTTAGGCTCAAACCTTCCCTATTTTTGTCTTCAGTTTTCCCATCTTTTTAATTAGTTGGTTGAAGTAGACGGAAGTGAAAATAATTAGGTTCTTGGTTTGTTTGTTTTTCTCAAAAAAAATATGGACCGCTTCACGAATTTGCGTGTCATCCTTGAGCGGGGCCACGCTAATCTTCTCTGTATCGTCCCAATTTTAGTGTATGTGCTGTCGAGGTGAGCACATTAGGTTCTTGTTTACTCCAACGCTAGCTGTTGCAGTTTTTGGGAAATTGCTTCATTTCTCTGGACCTTAGTTTCAGTAGTAGACTTTTCTCATCTATAAAACAGAGAAAATCAGTCCTCAGCTTACCTTATAATGTTGAAATACTTTGGTGAAATAACAGAAACGCAGGTTTGTTATAAGATGCCGCACCCTTTGAGGTAAATGAAAGTTGAGAACAAGAGATAGCTAGAAATGTGGAAAGAAGAAAGGACTCAGGGCGAAGGTGAAAATATATTGGGGTTGTTAAAAGAAACGAAGGGAAAAGAAAATACGGAAGAACGAAGGAATTTCAACGGAGATAAAGGCTGCGAGAGGAAGTGCAAGCAGTCAGGAAAACTGGGGCAGGGGCCGCAGGGCTGCTGGGTCACGTTGCCGGCGGAGCCTTTTGAGTAGTGCACAGCGGTTGCGCGCGGGGCGTATTTGGCTGTAACGCCCACCACAGGCTTTGTGGTTGTATCGCTCACGGCTTATTTAAGACCCAAGATGGCGGCGTCCGCTCCGTGCAAAAATACGGCCTGCGTACCAGGTGTGGAAAGGCGTCCAAAGGACGAATTTACTGAGGAAAGTGGTGAAACTGGACAGTTTTTGTGTTGTGGTGAGTGCCGAACCTCAGATCGGTAGAAAAGCGGTCGTTAGCAAGGCTACACACTTCCGGAT
>NW_005358464.1:26343-30925 GCF_000412655.1 Myotis brandtii | reverse complement strand
ATTTCATTTTTCTTGCTAGTCTCTCTTCAGAATATCAGACAATAATTTCTCTCTCCTTAATCACCTTACCACCACTAACGAGGCTAGGTGGTTGCGGACACCAGCTCTTAGGAGGGATTTGGGGATGTTTTCCTCTCGTCTTGCCTTGTTTAGATGGTTTTTGTTGATACCATGCCGCCCCCAAATGAAAGATTCTATCTCCCCAGAGCGCTTTCAGGAGTAACCTAACCTGTTGGGCTTACCCGTCTTATTTCGTGTTCTTTATTGTGTGCAATCATAGTTTTGATAAACTAATCAGTTTGTAACATTCATTATGTGCTAGATTACATTTTTTTTCCCTATGCCCTTTATAGATACTCCAGATGGGGACTTTTAAGCATATTAATACTTATCATTTGTTCTGGAAGCATCTCAGAGGTAGGTGTGTGTGTGTGTGTGTGTGTGTGTGTGTGTATAAAGGTAATCTTTGCGGGGGGGGATTGCTATATTATTTTGTGGATTGTTGATTACTCAGTTTCCTGTGTTCAGATTTCTTGGTGAAAATAAACTTATGTTACACATAACATGTTTACTGTATGGAGAAGACAGTGAAAGATTACATCTAATCTGATGTTAAATGTTATGTGATTAAAATAATTCTGGTTAAGAAGTGCCCCTATCTCACTTTTGTTGCTGGAGAGAGTATGACTTGCCTACAACCTTTTGAAAAAGTAATCTGGCAATGTTAAAGAGCCCGTCTGCACTTCATAAGCCAGATGAATGGGTTTGCTTGCTTTACTTCTTTAATAAAGATGTATACTTCAATAAATTGGCTTTACACAACACAATCAAGGTCTCTCATATATATTCATTTATATGAGAAGACAAGGATTGAGGTTGGGGACAGCCCTTTCCCACTGACTCAGGGGGCTGTCCAGTAACACCTCTCTGGTGTCCCTGAGAGGTGCCTCTAACGCAGTGATGGCGAACCTTTTGAGCTCGGTGTGTCAGCATTTTGAAAAACCCTAACTTAACTCTGGTGTCGTGTCACATATAGAAATTTTTTGATATTTGCAACCATAGTAAAACAAAGACTTATGTTTTTGATATTTATTTTATATATTTAAATGCCATTTAACAAAGAAAAATCAACCAAAAAAATGAGTTCGCGTGTCACCTCTGACACAGGTGTCAGAGGTTTGCCATCACTGCATTCTAATGCAATATTTAGGGAAATAAAAAACCGGAACCTAATAGTCTGACTTTTAATAATCTGTTCTACTAGGCCCTGGCCGAGCACTCAGTGGATTAGAATGTTGTTCTGATATGCCAAGATACGCCATGGTTTTGGGTTTGATCTCCAGTCAGGGCACACACAAAAAGCAATCAATGAATGCATAAATAAGTGGAACAGCAAATGGATGTGTATCTCCCTCCCCCCTCCCCCTTTCTCAAATCAATAAATAAAAATTTAAAAAGAAAAGGAAAAAAAAGAATCTATCCTATGGGGATAGAAGTACCAATAAATTATTTATTATTATTTTTATAACAATAGTAGAGAGAGAAACATCATTGATGAGAGAGAATCATCTGTTGGCTGCCTCTTGCATGCCCCACATTGGTGATCAAGCCTGAAACCGGCACACACACCGGCAATATGTGAGGGCTCAGATTGCCTACATTCTCACCAACATTTGTCATTATCTGACTATCCAATTCTAGCCATCCTAGTGGTGTAAAGTGCTATTTCATTGTGATCTCCTTTGCTACCAGGTTAGTACCCTGATGTTGCTCCATAGGGAGGTGCAATTTGAATATGCCCACAATCACCCTGGGGTGGCAGTGGTTTTGTTAGGGCTGTCTTTCTCTGATCACACCCAGCAGCCAAACTCCACTAACCGGAATGATTGTTTAATTGTTTTCCACAATACCCTGGGGTACTGAAAACTAATCCAGTCAAACTGCAGGTCCTTTGTGGATAAAGTTTTTGAAATTAGTGATTGATGTTTTGACCCCAGAACTCCCAGTTGCCTTATTCCCTAGTTCTCTGCAAACTAATTGTCCTACAGTTTACGGTGTATTTTGAATCTTTTCCTAATTGCCTTTTCACTGAAACCTCATTCTCTTTTTCAGGGTTCTTTCACCATGCTCTTGCAAATGAAGTGAGTTCCTTTGGGGAGAGATTAGGAGCTCTTGATTTTAGTATCTGCTTTCTTCCTGGTACAAAAGCTCTCAGCCTGGTCTCTGGCGGTAGGGATAGGAACAATGGCAAGTTTCTCTCTGAGTGACAGTTCTGCTCTCTTAGCTGAGTGTTTGGTGGAAGGGAAGGCATAGCCAACAATCTTTTCAGTTTGCCTTTCCTCACAACCCAGGAGCCCAGTCTTTTCCATGCACCACACCCAGTTAAAGTCTACATTCAATCAGTGGTGCTAGGTGGCAGAAGAGAACCTCTGCCTCTCAACCACAGTTGTCAAGGACTCAGCCCTAGCAAGAAGCAGCTGGGCGCTGGATGGGAAACTCTAATGCTCCGTTCCTCCTTGGAAGAAAGCTTTCTGAATAGGATCTGAGAGGGAGAGGGTGCCCTGTGTTCTTGGCTGCAGGAATCTTTGAGTGGAATCTCCCCTTCCTTGAGCTGAGATGGGAGCTGGAGGGAGGGAGTAGACTTGGTTCAAATACTACTGACACACCTTTCTTACGAATTTTTGAAGCTGTTCTTGAATAGGTGTCTCTTCATTTGCTGCTTGTCCTTAGAACTGTTTCCAAAGGCTTTATAAAAGGTTGTTGTTAAAAATAATTTTTATCAGTTTCAGTAGGGAGCAGGTTACTTGAGCTTCTCACACTGTCATGCTGTAAGTTGATATCTTTATTTTGGAAAGATAGTTTTGTCACAGATTTGTTGGTTGACAGCTTTTTCCCTCTAGCACTTTAAGTATGCTATTTCATTGCTTCTCCACTTTTTGGTTAAGATCAAATGTAAATATGTAATTTCACTACCTTCTAGCTTCTATGGTTTCTCACAATGAGTTACTTTTGTTGCTTTTAAGATTCTCTTGTTTTCTTGGGTTTTAGGAATTTGATTATACTTAATCTCAGTGTGACTCTTGAGTTTATTCTCTTTGGGGTTCATTGAATTTGTTAAGATATGTAGACAGGCCATTGTTTCTTCAATTATTCTTTATGCCCCGTTTTCTCCCTCCTTTTCTTCTGGACCTCTCATTTTGTATGCATTGGTACCCTTGATGCTGTCTACAAGTCTCTTAGGCTGTTTTCATTTGTCTTTATTTTCTCTTTCCTTTTTTTTAAAAATATTTTTATTCTTTTTAAATATTTTTATTGATTTCAGAGAGGAAGGGAGAGGGAGAGATAGAAACATCAGTGATGAAAGAGAATCATTTATCGGCTATCTCCTACACACCCCACACTGGGGATTGAGCCCTCAACCCAGGCATACGCCCTGACCAAGAATCAAACTGTGACCTCCTGGTTCGTAGGTTGACGCTCAACCACTGAGCAAAGCCGGTCAGGCTAGTTGTTTTCTCTTTCTACTCAGACTAGATAATTTTACCTATCTTCATGGTCATTTATTCTTTTACCTATTGAAGTTTTATGTTAACCCCTCTAAAATTCAGTGAAGTTTTCATTTTAGTTATTGTACTTTTCAGCTTTAGAAATTACATTTGACTAGAGGCCCCGTGCATGGTACACGGGTAGGGTCTCTAGTTATGGCCGGGGATAGGGCTGATCAGGTTCCCCACCTCCCCGCTTCCTCCTTCCCTCGCCACCCACGTGCCACCCACCACCCTGTGGTTCCCCCCACCTCCCCCTTCGCTCACTCCCTCAGCATCCTGCTGTCACTGGTCGTGTCCCCCCTGATGGTCAGCGCATGTCATAGTGATCGATCAAACTCCCATTCTCCCGGTTGAACTCCCGAGGGGACGCTGCATATTAGCTTTTATATGTATAGATTCTATTTTTGTGATTTCTGTCTATTTAATTGATATTTGATATTTATTGATACACTTTTCTACTTGTTTTCTTTAGATTTGCCTATGGTTTCTGTTAGCTCTTTGGCATATTTCTGACAGCTGAATTTTCTAATTAGTGTAATGTTTGGCTTCCTCAGGGACTCTGTTTTTGTTTTCTTTTCTTTCTGTGAATGAGCCATACATGTTTCTTTACATGCCTAATAATTTTTTGTTAAAAAGTAACCATTTTGAATTTTTAATATGGTGGCTCTGGAAATCAGAATATTCCTCCTCCCCAAGGTTTGCTGTTGTTGCTTTCAGTGGCTGCAATCATTCACTTATTTAATGACTTCTAAACTATTTTTGCAAAGACTGTACTCCTTGTCATAGGTGGTCCCTAAAGTTTCCATTCCATTATTTCAGTTGTTGGTGAGTGACCTGGTAAGATTTCTTTAAGTGACAAAATGTACAGCCCCTTTTTCATTAAGCACTGTCCTGATTGTAGTACATTTCTGATTAGATTCTAGAGTTCTGAAAAAGTTGATTCTTACAGTTTTTGCCAGCTTCATCATTTCTGTGGAGGGATGGATCCTAGGCACTTCCTAATCTACACTTTTTTTTTTTAAAGAAATTATTAT
>NW_005358464.1:0-24312 GCF_000412655.1 Myotis brandtii | reverse complement strand
CAAACAGCTATGGCTGATCCTCAGCCCTGCCCTAAGAGGCTCCGGGTCTCAGTGTCCCGGTAAGCACTGCAAGCACCTCTGAGAGAAAGCCGCCCTCGAGTTCCGACCAATGCCAGACAGTCCAGTTTCTCCCCATATGTCCCCAGAGACTCGCCCAGAACTGGAGTTCAGAGCAGTTGGGAGCTTGAGACTCCCTCCCGATTGAAAAAAACAACTGAGTCCTCAGTTGCCAGCCCTTTCCATGTGTGCCTCCGTACCTCCGCACTATACTTCCGTACCTCCTCTGAGTCTCAGTGTGCTTTTCTCTTTCCTTCTAGTTGTAGAATTTCCACTCAGCCAGCTTTCCTGTGGTTCTGGATGATGTCCGTTTTGTCTTTTAGTTGTCTTTTTGGAGTGGTTGTGCAAGGCAGCAATTTCCAGTGTTTACCTATGCTGCCATCTTGGTTTCTCTCTCTCTCTTTTTTTTTAGAGTGGTTTTAGATTTACAGCAAACTCGAGAAGAAGGTAGAGGTTCCCCCCATACCTCCTATCCCCACACATGCATAGCTAGCTCATTATCAATATCCACCATTGAAGTGGTACATTTGGTACCACTACATTGGCATATCATTATCACCCAAAAGTCCATAGGTAACATTAGGGTTCACTCTTGATAGGTTTGGACAAATATATAATGAGATGTGTCCACCATTATAGTGTCATATACCTGGTATAGTATTTTCACTACCCTAAAAATCCTCTGTGCCTCACCTATTTTTTCCTTCATTCCACCCTCCCTCCTAAGCCCGAGCAATTACTGATCTTTTTACTCTCCATATTTTTGCCTTTTCCAGAATGTCTTATAGTTGGAATCATACAGTATATAGCTTTTTATATTGGCTTCTTTCACTTAGTAATATGTATTTTCAAGGCTCCATAGCACATTTCTTTTTTAATGCTGAATAATACTTCATTGCTGAGATGTACCACAGTTTATTTAATGATTCACTGAGGAATACCTTGGTTTTCCCCCCACGTTTTAGCAATTATAAGTAAAGCTGCTGTAACATCTGTGTATAAGTGTTTATGTGACATACTTTCTCATCTTATTTGGGTAAATACCAAGGAGCTCGATTGCTGCATCATATGGTAAGACTATGTTTAATTTTGTAAGTTGCCAAACTGTTTTTCAAAGTGGCTGTACCATTTTGCATTTTGTCCAGCAATGAATGAGAGTTCCTGTTTCTCCTCATCAGCATTTGGTGTTGTTAGTATTCTGGATTTAGGCTATTCTAATAGGTATGGGGTGGAGGGATTTTTTATTAAGACATTGAAACATTTTTCTTTATTTTTATTAAAAAAAATTTTTTTCAATTACAATTTATATTCAGTACTATTTTGTACCAGTTTCAGGTATACAGCTTAGTAGTCAATCTACAAAGTGCTCCCCCTCATATCCCAAGAAGCTGGGCGGCACTATACATATTCATCGCAATGCCATTGATTGTATTCCCCATGCTGTACTTTACAACCTCATGTCTATTATGCAATTACCCATGTGTACTTCCCCCCCAACTCTGATTGATTGAGAGAGAAAAATCACTTACTAGTATGTGAGAGAAACATCGATTGGCTGCCTCTTGCCTGGGCCCTGACTGGGGATCTAAACTACAAATTGGCTATATGCTCTAACTGGGAATCGAACCTTCCACCTTTTGGTGTGTGGGACGACACTCCAACAAACTGAGCCTCACTGGCCAGGCTATGCATATGCACTTTTTATTTTTTCAGAGAGAGGAAGGGAGAAAGGGATAGAAACGTCAATAATGAGAGAGAATCATTGATCAGCTGCCTCCTGCACGCCCCACACTGGGGATTGAACCCTGACTTCCTGGTTTATAGGTCAGCACTCAACCACATCCACGCCAGTTAGACCCATTTGTACTTTTTAATTCCTTCAACTTTTTCGTCCAGTCCCTCAAACCCCTCTCCTCGGTATATATGAGTTGTTTCAGTTTTGTTTGCTGGTTTATCCTGTGCTTTTAAAAAATATATATTTTTATTGATTTCAGAGAGAAAGGGAGAGGGAGAAAGAGATAGAAACATCAATAGAATCGTTGCTCGGCTGCCTCCTGCACACCCTGCACTGGGGATTGAGCCTGCAACCCGGGCATGTGCCCTGACTGGGAATCCAACCCTGATCTCCTGGTTCATAGGTTGACGCTCAACCACTGAGCCACACTGGCTGGGGCCCTATGTCATCTGCGAATAATGACAGTTTTACTTCCTCCTTTTCAATTTGGGTGCCTTTTATCTCTTCTCTGATTGCTGTAGCTAGGACTTCCAGTAGTATGTTGAATAAGAGTGGTGAAAGCAGACATCCTTGCCTTATTCCTGTTCTTGAGGGAAACGCTTTTAGTTTTTGCCCATTGAGTTGTAGGTTTGTCATATATGGCCTTCATTATGTTGAGGTATGATCCCTTTATTCCCACTGTACTGAGAGTTTTTGTCAAAAAAGGGTGCCTCCTGCACATGCCCTGACCAGGGCCCGGGCCGAGGAGGAGCCTGCAGCTGAGGTACCTGTCCTTGACAGGAATCAAACCCAGGACCCTTTGGTCCACAGGCCGATTCTCTATCCACTGAGCCACTGGCTAGGGCCATGGTGTATGATTTTTTTTAATATATTGCTGGATCCGATTTGCTAATATTTTGTTGAGGATTTTAGCATCAGCTTTCATCAGGGATACGGGCCTGTAATTTTCTTTCTTTGATGTGTCTTTCTCTGGTTTTGGAATTAGGATGATGCTGCCTTGATAAAAAGCTTGGAGATGTTCCTTCCTCTTGAGCTTTTTGGAATAGTTTGAGTAGTATAGGTGTTACTGCTTCTTTGAATGCTTGGTAAAACTCCCCTGTGAAGCCATTGGGACAGGGCTTTTGTTTGCTGGGAGTTTTTTGATTACTGCTTCAATTTCATCAGTTGTTATTGACCTACTCAGGTTTTCTGATTCTTCTTGATTGAGTGAAGATTGTATGTTTCTAGAAATTTGTCCATTTTTCCCAGGTTGTCCAGTTTGTTGGCATATAGTTCATAGTATTTGCTTACAGTTATTTTTATTTCTTTTTTGAAAGATTTTTTTTTTAATTTTTAAATTTTTATTGATTTCAGAGAGGAAGGGAGAGGGGAGAGAGATGTAGAAACATCAATGATGAGAGAAAATCATTGATCGACTGCCTCCTGTATATCCCCTACTGGGGATCGATTAAGCAACCCTGGGCATGTGCTCTTGACCAGGAATCAAACCATGACCTCCTGGTTTATGGGTTGAGGTTCAAACACTGAGCCACGTTGGCTGGGCCATTTCATTCTTTTCTAAAGCTTAGTCATATTCTATTGTATATATGTACCACATATTTGTTATCCATTATTCTATTGATGGGCACTTAGGTGGCTTCCATATCTTGGCTATTATACACAACGCTGCAGTGAATATAGGGGTGCATGTATCCTTTTGAATCAGTGTTTTGGATTTCTTCAGATAAATACCTAGAGGTGGAAATGCTGGGACATATGGTAGCTTTATTTTTTGAGGAACCGGCATACTGTTTTCCATAGTGTCTTTTTTTTTTTTTATTGCTTAAAATATCTCCAACAGCTGCCATCCTGCTATCTATAAGTCTACTTATATGTTGCTTATTGGTTCGTTTTGTGAATTAGATTCCATGTGTGAGTGAAATCATATGGTACTTGTCTTTCTCTGACTGACTTACAATAATTAGCATGATTTATCCAAAGAAACTCGAAACACTAATTGGAAAGAATATATACACCCTTATGTTCATTGCAATGTTATTTACAATAGCCAAGATTTGAAAGCAGCCCAAGTGTCTATCAATAGATGATTGAATAAAAAAGCTGTGGTATCCACTCATCTACCGATGGGCACTTGGGCTGTTTTCAGATCTCAGCTTTTGTAAATAATGCTGCTATGAACATAGCGGTGCATCTATTCTCTCTGATTCATATTTCGGGATTCTTAGGATATATGTCCAGAAGTGGGATCACTAGGTCAAATGGCAGTTTAATTTTTTGAGGAAACTCCATACTGTGTTCCATAGTGGCTGCACCAGTCTGCATTCCCACCAGCAGTGCACGAGTGTTCCTTTCTCTCCGCATCCTCTCCAGTACTTGTCGTTTGTTGATTTGTTGATGATAGCCATTCTGACAGGTCTGAGATGGCACCTCATTGTTGTTTTGATTTGCATCTCTCGGATGATTAGTGACTTTGAGCATGTTTTCATATGTCTCTTGACCTTCCTTATGTCTTCTTTCGAAAAGTATCTGTTTAGGTTCTTTGCCCATTTTTTGATTGGATTGTTTATCTTCCTTTTGTTAAGTTGTATGAGTTCCCTGTAAATGTTGGAGATTAAACCCTTATCAGAGAAATTGTTGGCAAATGTGTTCTCCCATGCAGTGGGCTTTCTTGTTGTTTTGTTGATGGTTTCCTTTGCTGTGCTGAAGCTTTTTATTTTGATGTAGTCCCATTTGTTTATTTTCCCTTTAGGTCCATTGCCCTAGGAGCTGTATTGGTGGCGATATTGTTTCAGCATATATCTGAGATTTTGCTGCCTGTGGATTCCTCTAATATTTTTATGGTTTCCTGTCTTATGTTTAATTCCTTTATCCATTTTGAGTTTATTTTTGTGCATAGTATACGTTCGTGGTCTAGTTTCATTTTTTTTTTTTTGCATGTGTCTGACCAAATTTCCCAGCATCATTTATTGAAGAGACTGTCTTGACTCCATTGTATGTTCTTGCCTCCTTTGTCAAATATTAATTAAGCATATTGGTTTGGGTCAGTTTCTGGGTTCCCTATTCTGTTACATTGGTCTATATGTCTGTTCTTGTACCAGTACCAGACAGTTTTGAGAACAGTGGCTTTGTAATACATTTTTATATCTGGTATTGAGATCCTTCCTACTTTGTTCTTCTTTCTCAGGATAGCTGCAGCTATTTGTTGTTGTTATTTTTTTATTCCAGATGAATTTTTGGAGAGTTCTTTCTAGATCTGTGAAATATGCCGTTGGTATTTTAATGGGGAGTACATTGAATCTATAGATTGTTTTGGGTAGTATGGACATTTTAATGATGTTGATTCTACCAATCCATGAACATGGTATGTATGTTCTTCCATGTGTTTATGTCTTCCTCTCTCTCTTTTTCCAACGTCCTGTAGTTTTCTGAGGAGAGGTCTTTTACCTCCTTAGTTAAGTTTATTCCTAGGTATCCTATATTTTTAAATGTACAATGGTAAATGAGATTTTTTAAAAATTTCTCTTTCTGTAAGTTCACTATTGGTGTATAAAATTGCCATACATTTCTTGGCATTAATTTTCTATCCTGCTACATTGCCGAATTCATTTATTAAGTCTTTAGGGGTTTGTATATACAGTATCATGTCATCTGCAAATAATGGCTATTTTATTTCTTCTTTTCCAATTTGGATGCCTTTTATTTCTTCTTCTTCTCTGATCACTTTGGCTAGCACTTCCAGTACTATGTTGAACGGGAGTGGTGAAAGCAGGCATCCCTGTCTTGTTCCTGTTCTTAAGGGAAATGGTTTTAGTTTTTGCCCATTGAGTGTGATGTTGGCTGTAGGTTTGTCATATAAGGCTTTTATTATGTTGAGGTATGATCCTTCTATTCCCACTTTGCTAAGCGTTTTTATTAGAAAAGGGTGTTGGACTTTGTCAAATGCCGTTTCTGTATCAATCGATATGATTATGTGATTTTTATCTCTCAGTTTGTTTATGTGATGTATTACATTTATTGATTTTTGGATATTGTACCAGGCTTGCATCCTTGGAATAAATCCCACTTGGTCATGGTGTATGGTTTTTCTAATGTAATACTGGATCTGGTTTTCTAGAATTTTGTTGAGGATTTTAGCATCTCTGTTCAAGAGGGATATTGACCTGTAATTCTCTTTCTTTGTTATTGTTTTTTTTTTTTTTGGTGTCTGTGTCGTTTATTTCTGCTCTGATCCTTATAATTTCCTTCCTTCTGGATATTGTGGGCTTTTCTTGTTGCTCTCTTTCTAATTCTTTAAATTGCAAGGTTAGATAACTTATTACCAGTTTTTCTTGTTTTTTGAGGTAGGCCTGTAGAGCTATGAACTTTCCTCTCAGGGCTGCTTTCATTGTGTCCCATAGATTTGGATTGTTGTGTTTTCATTGTCATTTGATTCCAGGATTTTTTTTTATTTCTTCTTCGATCTCTTTGGTAACCCAATCATTGTTTAATAGCATGCTATTTAGCCTCCAAGTGTTTGATTTTTTTTCATTGTTTTTATTGTAGTTGATTTCTAGTTTTCTGCCATTGTGATCTGAGAAGATGCTTATTATGATTTCTATCCTCTTGAATTTGAAGAGACTTTGCCTGTGTCCTACGACTTTGCCTGTGGGTTATCTTTGAAAATGTCCCGTGTGCACTGGAAAAGAATTCATATTCTGTAGCTTTGGGCTGAAATATTCTGGAGATGTCAATTAATTCCATCTGATCTAGTGAGTCATTTAGGATTGCTGTTTCTTTGCTGATTTTTTTGTTTAGAGGATTTATCAGTGATGTCAGTGGGCTATTAAAGTCCACCACCTGTGACTGTATTGCTATCAATCTCTCCCTTGATATCTTCCTGAAGTTGCTTTATGTATTTGGGTGCTCCTGTATTGGGTGCATATATGTTTACCAGAGTTATATCTTCTTGTTTAATTTCTCCCTTTAGTATTATGTAGTGGCCTTCCTTATCTCTTGTTATGGCCTTTACTTTGAGGTCTATTTTGTCAGATATAAATATCGCAACCCCAGCTTTTTTCTCATTTCCATTTGTCTGAAAAATTTTTTTCCATCCCTTCACTCTCAGTTTGTGTGAATACTTTGTTCTGAGGTGTGTCTCTTGCAGACAGCAAATATATGGTCATGTTTTCTTATCCATTCAGCTACCCTCTGTCTTTTGATTGGAGCATTTAATACATTTACGTTTAATGTTATTATTGATAAGTACTTATTTGTCGTCATTTTTATTCTTAATGTTTGTGTTTCTTCTCGCCTTTTTGTTTCTTCTTTTTACAGCAGTCCCTTTAGCATTTCTTGCATTGCTGGCTTGGTCGTAATAAACTCTCTTTTAACCCTTTTTTTCTGTGAAGCTCCTGATTACACCTTCAATTTTGACTGATAGCCTTTTTGGGTATAGTATTCTTTGATTCAGTCCCTTGCTTTGAATCACTTTGTATATTTCATTCCATTCCCTTCTGGCCTGGTGTGTTTCTATTGAGAAATCAGTTGATATTCTAATAGGAGATCCCTTGTAGGTAACCTTTTGTCTCTCTGTGGCAGCCTTTAAGATTCTTACTTTTTTGTTGGTTTTTGCCAATTTAATTATGTGTCTTGGTGTTGGTTTTTTGGGGTTCATCTTGTTTGGGACTCAGTATGCTTTTTGGACTTGTGTAGTTTTTCCTTGCCAATATCAGGGAAGTTTTCTGTCATTATTTTTTCAAACAGGTTTTCTATTCCTTCTCTTCCTCTTCTTCTGGTACCTCTATTATGCGAATGTTGTTTTGTTTTCTGTTGTCCCAAAGCTCCCTTAGGCTCTCCTCCTGCTTTTTAAATCTTCTTTCCAGTTGCTGCTGTGTTTGTGTGTTTTTTCCTACCTTGTCTTCTAATTCACTGATGCGGTCCTCAGCCTCTTGTAGTCTACTGTTTAAGCCTTCCTTTGTGTTCTTTATTGCAGCTATGTCGTTCTTCATTTCCTCTTGGTTCCTTTTCATGTTGGTGACATTCTCATTCAGCTCCTTATAATTCTCATTGAGTTGTGTGTATTTGTCATTGAGTTGTGTGTATTTGTCATCCAGCCATTTGAGCATCCTTATAACCATTACTCTGAATTCTTTCTCCGATATGTTGGTAGCCTCAGTTTCATTTAACTCCCTTTCTGGTGAATCCTCTTTTTCCTTCCTTTGGGGATTGCTCTTTTGTCTTCCCATGTTTTACTGTAATGTTTTAATTGTAGATCCGATTGCCTTGCTACCCAGGTTCTTTTGGGGATGGTGCTACTGGTGTGACCTCTCAAGTTTCCTGGGCTTGGTAATCTAGCGTAGCTCCCTACTCGAGCTATTTGGGTTCTCTTGATGTAGGCCTGCAAGCTGGAAAGGCGCAACTGCGGTGTCTAGAAGTCAGCAGCTGTAGAGGGGGTGTCCCAATTTTTGCTATCTTGCGCCCTTGGTTCAAATGGCGCGTGCCCAGCGGGGACTCACAGTGGCACCCAGGGTGGTGGGGCTCAAGAGGCCTGCACTCTCGAAAGGCGTTTCTGTGGCGTCCAGAGTTTTGTAGTTGTGGGGTGGGCAGACTCAGCTTTTGCTGATGCCACCATGGTTGGATACACGCGCCTCCAGTGGTGGCTTACAGGGGCACCCACGGTGCGTTTGCCAGCAGGGTGTACTGACGCATTCTGAAGGGCCCGGGCGCTGAAGCCACGGGATTGCAATGTCTGTGGGCAGGTATCCCAGAAGAGGGAATTTAGTGTTTCTACAGCCCAGCAGTGCAGCCCTGTTCGTAAAAGTGCGCGCCCAGCGGGGGTTCACAGAGGCGCCCAAGGGTTGCCTTTGGAGGTGTGGGCTTGGGGGGCCTGTGTGCCGGAAAAGCGTGCAACTGCAGTGTCCAGAGTTCTGCAGCTGTAGGGTGGGAAGACTCAGTTTTTGGTGCTGCACCTGTGGTGGATAGGTGCACACTCCCAGTGGCAGCTCACAGGGGCACCCAGGGTGCGTTTGCCAGTGCGGCACACTAAAGCACTCTGAAGGGCCCTGGCACTGAAGCCATGTAATTGAGGCATCTGTGGGCAGGTACCAGCATGAGTGAATTTAGAATTTCTACTGCCGGGGGAGTGTGTCCCTGTTTGTCCAACATCGCACCCAGCAGGATCTCACAGTGGTTCCCAAGTGCGCCCTGTGGATAGATGGGCTCAGGGGGCCTCCTCGTTGGAAATGTGTGACTGTGGCAGTGTGTTTGCTGGCGCAGAGCTCTGATGCAAGCTGAGGGGCTCTGGCACTGAAGTTGTGCAGTGGTCAGTTATTCAGGAAGAGGGAATTCAAAATTTCTACTGTGGGGCAGCGTGCCCTTGTCTGTACAAAATCACACCCAGCAGGGGCTTACAGCGGCATCCAAGAGCTGCCTGTGGAGTGGTGTGCCCAGGAGGCCTGCACATTGGAACCATGCGAATATGGTGTCCAGAGGTCTGCCCCTGGGGAGGGAGGAAGTTGCACTTACTGCTGCGGGAGCGGTGCACCTTTGGAGGTGGAGGTCCCAGGGTCCATGGGTCTGTAGGTGCGGCAGCAGTATTTTGGCTGTAGTGGCTGCTGGGTCGCGGGCAGTGTCCAAGGCCTGTCTGGGTGGTGGTGCTGTTGAGTTCCTAGAAGAGGCCGCTCTCCCCTTCAAGATGGCATGGGCTCCGTGCCTGAGTCCCCCAGTCTGGGGAGTGCCTGCAGTGGTGGTAGTCTCTTCCTGTACAAGAGAGCCTGTTCTGCCAGCCCCTGCTGCCCCTGCCAGATTTAACTCCCTCACTCACACACACACCACACACATCAATACATTTTCCTTTCATCCCCTCCCTCACTCACATCCTCTCCCTTACCTCTGTCCTGCCAGCCGCCATCTTTTTTCCTCTCCTCTGTAGCATTACATTTTTGAATTTTGGTGAAGTCCAGTATATCAGTTATTTTGTGTATGTAAACTTTCATCAACACTATACTGTTGTTGTTTTTTAATTAATCCTCACCAGAGGATATTTTTTCCATTGATTTTAAGACAGTGGAAGGGAGGATGGAGGGGGAAGAGAAAGAGGAGAGAGAGAAAGAGAGAGAGAGAGAGAGAGAGAGAGAGATGGGAGAAAGACACATGATTGGTTGCCTCCCACATGCACCCTGACTGACTGGGCCTGGTGGTTGAACCTGGAAACCAGGTACATGCCTTTGACTGGGAATTGAACCCGCAACCCTCAGGTCCACGGGCCGACACTCTATCCCCGGAGCCAAACTGGCCTGGGGAATGCTATACTGTCTTGATTGCTCTAGCATTAAAGCAAGTTTTAAAATATGGTAATGAAACACCTACTGCTTTGTTGTTTTTTAAAATTATTTTGGATGTTCTGCATCCCTTAAATTTAGGATAAGCTTACCATTTTCTATTAAAAAGAAAAATCCTGCTGGGATTTTGATAAGGATTGCATTGACTTTGTAGATCAGATTGGTGAGAGTTGTTTATGTAATAATATTGCATCTTCCAATCATGAACATGGGTGTTTCAAGCATCTCCTTCAGTATCTCTAAGCCAGTGGTCGGCAAACTGCGGCTCGCAAGCCACATGCGGCTCTTTGGCCCCTTGAGTGTGGCTCTTCCACAAAATACCACGTGCGGGTGCGCACGTACTCTGCAATTGAAACTTGTGGCCCATGTGCAGAAGTTGGTATTTTGTGGAAGAGCCACACTCAAGGGGCCAAAGAGCCGCATGTGGCTCGCGAGCCGCAGTTTGCCGACCACTGTCTTAGGTTATTATATTAACACATTGAAATAGGAGACCCAACAGTTAGTCTTTCTGATGATTACCAGTATCTTTCCACATGTGGTTTTCCCTGGAACTGGAGAAAACTATGGAATTAGGAGAAAGCATCTCTATTCTGGAATGTAAAATTAAAATAGATTCCCAATAATGTGTGTTAAACTCTGGCAGATTTGATGACTTCTGATCTAGCTCACTTTTTTGTTTTCTTTTTCCACACAGATTGATAGAGCTACATTCTCCCGATAGCAGGAACACATTGATCCTACGCTGCAAGGATACAGCCACCGCACACTCCTGGTTCGTAGCTATCCACACCAACATTATGGCTCTCCTCCCACAGGTGTTGGCTGAACTCAATGCCATGCTTGGTGCAACCAGTACAGCAGGAGGCAGCAAGGAGGTCAACCCTCTCCCTTCCTCTCTGTAAAAAATCAATAAAATATATTTTTTTAAAAAATAAATAAATAAATATCAGCACGAAGCAGATTATTATTATAGATCACGCAGGGAGAACAAAGGGTAAAATATTTAACTGCAGCAGTGTTTGACTATATTCTGCGCAGTGAGAAAACCTGAAGTCATTTTCAAGGTCCACCATTTCTTACTTCTTTTCAGTCGGGTCAAGTTTCTAAGCTTTGTAAATCTCTGTTTTCCAGCTAATGACAAGAAAATAGGATTCCATCGAGTCTCCTGTCTGCCTCCTCCAGGACTTCTGTGAGGATCAAATGAGATGAGGTACGGGAAAATGCTTCACAGACATTTGGTTACAGTGTAAAATGTTTCCACTTGTGCCCTAACTGGTTTGGCTCAGTGGATAGAGCGTCGGCCTGCGACTGAAGGGTCCCAGATTCGATTCCGGTCAAGGGCATGTACCTTGGTTGCCAGCACATCCCCAGTAGGGGTTATACAGGAGGCAGTTTATCGATGTTTCTAACTCTCTATCCCTCTCCCTTCCTCTCTGTAAAAAATCAATAAGATATATTTTTTTAAAAAAATGTTTCCACCTGTGTTCCTGGGCTGAAGAAACTGCAAGGAGGCTAGTTGTTAGGGAGAGGAAGCTGGCCATTGCTACGTGATGTCATTACCCGGAGCCCACAGCGACCATTTTCAGGCTGTGCTGGGTTGTGGCCCGCATTTTGTGCCATGGGGTCTTGGCAGTTGGCTGTGATTTGGTGGGGTATCGCTCTGGGGTGGTGGCAGGGCCTGTGTCCCACTTGGGGGAAGCCGAGTGTTGGTTTGTTGGCGCCAGGTCCGTGGGACTGGCCAGTGTGCGTCATGACAGCTCCTGCATTAAGTGTCTGCCCTCTGGTGGTCAGTGCATGTCATAGCAACCGGTCAGAGGGTAGGAGGAATAGAGCATATTAGCCTTTTATATATATAGCTTAGTTTCAGGTTCACAGTATAGTGGTCAGGCATCCATGTAATTCACCAAGTGTTCTCCCCAGTAGCTCCAGCACCATATATAGTTATTACAATAGTATTGACCATATTCTCTAATGCTGTATTTTACATTCCTTTGTTGATGTAAGAAACATCCAAACCTGTTGAGAATTTTTATGAGTTTACTTGTGCCAAACTGAGGACAATTGCTGGGAAGCAAAATCTCAACAGATTGAAAAAATGCTTTAGAGAATGGCAGTTTTGTTACTTATTTTATAAAATAGAATCAAAGGAGATGTAAGGAGGTTTACATGAAATCGTTTGGTGGTAGATTAAGGGGGTGGGAGAAAGCCAAGTGGAGAAATCCCTGGGATTGGATAAAAAGTAAAATGGAGAGACACATACATCTTTTACACTAATGAATATAGGATAGTTAATATTCATAGCACATAGAGATGGTATGGGGGAACAAGTTAACAGTGATGGGGTCTCTCATAGTCTGGTTGTCTTGTGCTCTGGTGCAGAGGGTGTGCTCTGAAGGGTCAGGAAAAGGAGAGAGATTACTCTGACATTTCAAAAGCATGTTTTCTTAGATGCAAAAACCCAATAGGTAGTCTCACTTACTATAAAGATTGATAAGGAAGTTGCAGGCCTAGGACATGACTACCCATCATGACCCACTTTTAGTTAGGAATTTTTATGTTCAGACCATTCTATGTGGTTACATTTGGTCTCTGAGTTTGTAGAGCCTGCCATGCTGGCCTCCCCTGTGCTTGTCAGCTTTAGTATATGGGCCCTTTTTTGTCCACACAAGTAACTACTTTGTAACTACCAATTTGTACTAATTAATTCACCCTTTCACCCAGTTCCCCAAACCCCTTCCCAACTGACAACCATCAATTAGTTTGTTCTCTGTACCATTTTTAGTAAGCCCCTTGTAATTTTAATGTCCCTAGTATTTTTGGCAGCTAGAATTAAATAATTTAATTCTTAATTAGGCCTTTGTTCACATGCTAAAGTCCCTTCTGGCTCAACTTTTGTTCTTAGGAATGTAGTCATTAAGTTGTTGATGTCTCCTTCAGAAGGAGGGGTAACTTCTCCTTGTTAAGCAGGAGAATTTATGAGAATTTGTTTTATGGAAGGAACGTGTCTCTTTAAAGAAGCTGTGACCAGCTGCTTACACCAGGAAGTCTCCTAGTAATCAAGAAAATGATTAACTGCATACAGACCGAGTGCAGCCCAGCATAAAGCTCCTGCTATTTTCCCATCCTTTCTCCCCTTTAAAAACTCTTCTGCTTGCTCTGGAACTTTGGAGATGGTCTTTGGATATTAGTCTGCTTTCTTTCCAGTCTTCTGGCTTTCTGAATGAAGCAACTTTTCCTTTCTACCAAGCACTTGTCTCTCAGTATTGGTTTTCGATGGGTGAGCAGCCGAACTTGGGTTTTTTGGTAACACTTTGAGTCTGTGTCAAGTTTTGTCTCTTCTTTCGTTAAATTTATTTTTAAATGTTTTATTCTTTTTGATGCTACTCAGAATGCAATATTCTGAATTTCATTTTTGGATAGCTTATTGGTAGTTGTAGAAATACAATTGATTTGTGGGTTTTAATCCATGTATCCTATTACTTCCTCAGCTTCTTTATTAGCTGTAGTTTTGTTGGGGATTCCTTAGAATTTTCTGCATATAGGATCCTATTGTTACAGAATTTACCAGGTGATCAGAAAATACACAACGAGTACTCGGGGATTCAGGAAAAACCTTTTCTTTAAAGCAGCGCTGCTACCTCAGGGGATTCTAAGATCCAAAGCCTGAACAGCCAGTACAATGAGATCACCCCTAAATATATTTCTAAATTCTTTCCTTACTTCCGGGCTTTTGTGGTGGGCTTTCACAGCCCCTCCTGAGTCAGTTAGAATAGGGAAGTTAGATTGTATCTAAATGCCTGGCCTGGGTGGCACCAGCAACTCCCACTCCCTGCCAAGATGCCAAATTCCCTGCCCGTGGCCCCTGCAAACTGGGAGCACCCAGGAAAACAGACTATTGCCTAAGGAAGGGTCAGTGACTTAATTATAGGCTAACAAGACTGTGCTCTAGGACACCGGTCACTGGCACAGATTCAGATTGCTAGGCCCCCCTCCCCCCCAGGTTGCCCCCTATATTCCTCCTCACTATCACCAGCACGTAAGAACAATTTTACTTCTTCTTTTCTAATTTCATTTACTCCCCCGCCCAGCTCCTTCTTATTTACTGCCTAGGACACCTATAATTTTGAATAGAAGTAGTGAAAAGGTTTCACTCTTAGGCATTATTGTAGCTTACAGTATTTTGTTTTATAGATTTCCTTTGTTAGGTTAAATGAGTTTCTTTTTATTCTTACCTTTTGGAAAGTTTAAAGTCTTGAATGTGCTTTGAATTTTCGTGTTTATTGAGCTAATTATATAGTTTTACTTTTTAAATTCAATATATTGAACTACATTGATTGGTTTTTGAATTCTGAAACAGGACTACTTTTCTGGGGTAAACCCTGTTTTGTCAAGATAATTAGGTAGGGCTCTAGCTGGTTTTGCTCAGTGGATAGAGCGTTGGCCTTCGTACTGAAGGGTCCTGGGTTCGATTCCGGTCAAGGTTGCAGTCTCGAACCCCAGTAGGGGGCGTGCAGGAGGCAGCCTATCAATGATTCTCTCTTATCATTGATGTTTCTATCTCTCCCTCTCTCTTCCTCTCTGAAATTAAAAAAAAAAAAGATATGAGTTGGGAAGTTAGACATGAGCAGCTGGGGTTGGGCCTACCGTGGGTTCCTGAACAACATTGCCTTAAGACCAACTCTCTATGGGTGGCCTAGCAGACTGCCAGCAGGCAGGTTCCTAGCCAGCTGGCTCTTGGCGGTTCTTTGCACAGGCTCAGAGGAAAATGACATGACCTCAATGCCAATGTGACCTTACTAGGGCCTGGACTATTAATAATAAAATTCGCATTTTGGTTTTAACACCCCCTCCACCTCAGGTCCCTCCTGGTCCCCTTAGGTTTTTCTGTATACATTAGGGGTAAGGGGATGCCCAGAAAAATATAGCTCCTGTCAATCATCCCTGAATGCAAATGAAAGGCTCCACTCAGAAAATCCCTCTTTTAAACCCAGGAGTTGGGGGCCATTCTCCCTCTCCCTCTCTCGCTCCCCCGCTCTCCCGCCATGCTCCCCTGCTCCCCTACTCTCCTGTGCGCTCTACCTCCAAGGACCATTCCCATGACATTCCCTTTCCCCTTCCCTCCACCCTTAGGCACATATCCCCCAACCTCTAAGGGACCTCATGAGACTTGCAAACGGGGGAGAAAAGGGCAGTTGCAGCTCCTGCTGGGCTAACCCCCTGAACCTGTCTCCAAGGCCCTTTTTTCTCTGACTTTCCAGTGAGCTAATACAGCCCAGCCTTTGTCTCTCAACTGGAATATAAGTAGCCCAGTCATTTTGACTCTCTCTCTCTCTCTCTCCCTTTTGTCTGGCCTGCTCCTCATTTGGAATGTATCTTCCATAAACCCATTTTGCTTTACTTTCATTTTCGTTGACCTTAAAAATCTTTTCTACTATGACAAAAAGAACCAAGGTCCTGTTAACATAAAAACATTCAAATCTGTAAAGAATTTTTGTGAGTTTGAGCCAAACTGTCGACAATTGCCGGGAAGCAGAACCTCAACGGATTGAGATAATGCTCTGGAGAATGGTGAGTTAAATCTATATTTATACATTGCAATCAAAGGAAGGGACATAGGTGGGTTACATGACATTCATTGGTGATAGACTAGAGAGGCGGGAGAAAGCAAAGCGGGGAAACCCCTGGAATTGAATAAAAAGTAAAATGATAGACACATACTTAGGTGGGTGCAGGAACAATTAACATGATAACAATGAAGGAATTTGTGGCATCTGTCCTGGTGCCCAGGCACATTAAGTTGTGCCCCAAGGGGTCCAAAAAAAGGGAAGTTACAAATTACCCAGACACTTCAAGGGTATCCTATATAATAAAAAGCCTAATATGCAAATCAACTGAATCACGGGACGACTGGTTGCTATGATGACCACCAGGGGGCAGATGCTCAATGCAGGAGCTGCCCCCAACTTGCAGGCCCCAGGCCAGCCATGGCAGGTACCAGCAGGGACACCGCTAGTCGCCCTGTAGAGGGAGTCAGCCGGTGGTAGTGGCGGGGGCGGGGGCGGGGCCAGCAAGAGGGTGGCGCCAGGTCACCCAAGGCAGGTGCCAGCAGGGGCCCCCAATGTCCCCACCAGTTCCCCCCTATCGGCCCTGATCACCAGCCAGGCCTAGGGACCTTACCCATGCATGAATTTCGTTCATCAGGCTTCTAGTCTATATAATAAAAGCCTAAGCGACCGTTACAGCGGAACGACCAGAACCATCGGTCGCTATGATATGCACTGAGTACCAGGGGGCAGACGCTCAATGCAGGAGCTGCCCCCTGGTGGTCAGTGCACTCCCACAGGGGGAGCGCTGCTCAGCCAGAAGCTGGGCTCATGGCTGGCGAGTGCAGTGGTGGTGGCAGGAGCCTCTCCTACCTTCATGGCAGTGCTAAGGAGCAGTGAGCCGAGTGGTAAGGAGCCTGCCGCTACTGAGTTGCAAGTCGACTGGTTAGGAGCAAGCAGGTGAGTGGTAAGGAGGGAGGGATCCTGGATTATGAGAGGGCTGTCTGCCCGCTGGCAGGTGGACATCCCCTGAGTGGTCCCGGACTGCAAGAGGTTGCATGCCAGGCTGAGGGGACCCCCCCCCCACCCCGCCTCCAGTGCACGAATTTTGTGCACTGGGCCTCTAGTGTTATTATAGATGCTAAAAGACAGATATACTCAGTTAAAGTAAAGGTTTACCTTGTCAGGGAAGATACTGGCCTAGGATGTAACTACCCAACATAATTCCTTTTAGTTAAAGTTTAATTTCAGACCATCTTTTGTGGTTACTTTAGGTCTCTGAGTCTGTAAGACCACCATGCAGACCTTCACTGAGCTTGTCAGGTTAGCATTTGGCCCCTTTTGTCCACAGTCCCAACTGGTAATAAAGACACATTACCCTATTCATACATTGTTGGATTGAATTTGCTAAGATTTTGTTAAGAATGGTTACATTTACTTTCTTTTTTTTAATTTTTTTTATTGTTTTATTGCTCAAAGTATTACAAAAAGTATTACATATGTCTCCTTTAAATTTACTTTCATGAGGGAGATCAATTTGTACTTTTCTTACATCTTTGTGAGGTTTTATTATGATTGTGGCCTAATTCATTAAAATGAGGTGGAAAGTAATATCTCTTCAGTTTTCTGAAATAATATTTGCAGAATCCATATTATTTTATTCTTATACTAGTGGCCCGGTGCACAAAATTCATGCACATTAAAAGGGAATTAGAGGAAATATTTTAATATTGCTATTTGCCCTTTCTCTATAATAGAAGTGTCAGAGATGAAAGAAAATTAGAAAATGTATATGAAAATCTTCCTCCTGTCAGAGTCTAGGGCGCACCACAGGACCCAGAGTCAAGTTCCCACCCACCCATGTGCACCTCGAAATCGCATGAGACCCAGACCCAGCCGGCCCCACCCCCGTTGGGCTAGATCCAGACCCCATCGCTCCCACCCTTGTCAAGCCCCACCGGGCAGGGTCGCAGCCTCAGGTTCCCTAGCCTGGCGCCGGGGCGGGGGTCACAGCCTGAAGTCCCCCAGCCCCGGCCAGGGCGAGTGGCACTCCTTGAGGTCCCCCATCAAGCCCCGCTGGGAGGAGGGTGCAGCCTCACAGGTCCCTGCTGATTGCTTGTTAAGGCTTGTTACGGATTCTGGATGTCCTGGTTGGTGTGCCCTGCCTGTGGTCTAGGCTTCTTTTCTCTCCCAGGAAGCCTTCCTTACCCTTGGCCTGCCACTCCCGAAAGCTAGGCCAGCTCCTCTCATAACCCCACCCTTTCTACCAGTCTCAAGGTGGTTTCTGCCCTTTCATGTTTAAAAATCTCTTCAGCCAGTTTTCAGCTGACATTTTAGGGTGAATATTCCCCAATTTAGTACTAATTCCAGTTAGATTCTAGGAAGAAGTGGGAAAGATTGGCTTACTCCGCCACCATCTTCCAACGCCCCTTTTAAAGTGAATTTTAACCATAAATCAGTGGTCTTTAATGGATATTTACAAGGTTGTATTGACTGCTCTTTAAATGTTTGGTACAATTTACTTTTGCAGCCTATGCATTTGAACATTTATTTTGAGGGGGGTTTTTATTTACTGATTCAATTTTCTTGCTCAGATTTCCTATTTATGATTTAGTGTTGGTTAAGTGTTTCTTGGAATTTATCCATTTCATCAAAGTTATGTAATTTGTTGGTGTAGAACTGTTCATAGGAGTTTCATGTTTTGGGGGCTTTTTTTGTTTGTTTTTTGGTTTTCATTGTCATGTCTCCTTTATCATTTTCAAGTGTAGTTATTTGATTCATTTTTTTTTTTTGGCAAGCTAGAGGTCTCTCAAATTTTTTTTATTTTCAAATAAATAACTTTTCTAGCCAATGTGACTCAGTAGTTGAACGTTGACCTATGAACTAAGAGGTCACGGTTCAATTCCCTCAGGGCACATGCCCGGGTTGTGGGCTCAGTCCCCGGTGGAGAGCATGCAGAAGGCAGCCAGTCAATGATTCTTTATCATCATTGATGCGTCTGTCACTCTCTCCCCCTCCATTCCTCTCTGAAATCAATAAAAATATATTTGAAAAAATAACTCTTCATTGTTTTTTTCTTTTGCTTTTCTCATCTTAATTTCATTTATTTCTCTTCTATTCATTTTTCCCCCCTTCCTGCTGATTTGGGACTTTGGATTTCTTCTTTTTCTGTTTCCTTGATGTGTAAAGTTAGGTTGTTTATTTGAGATCTTTATTTTTAATGTAGAAGTTTACTGCTTTAGACTTCTAGTCAGAAATATTGTAGACATTCAATGAATAACCATCACTTAATTTACCTAAAAAAACTTTAAAGTTTCAAGTTACCAAAAATATTTAGGAGATTATTTTTAACAATATAATTATCGCAATAGTTAACTTAAAAAGAAACTTTTTATCCTACTTACGTTTAATTTAGTTTTTCCAACAATTAAGGTTAGATTTCTCATGAAAATTGTATCATACTAAGTTATTTTTCTTGCCGACAAATTCTGTAACAGGGATAACATGAATTTATTTGACTTATAAACCCAGGTAGAATAAAAGTATTATTTAATGCTAATTATTCAAGAACAGTTGGGTCGACTGTGTTTCTTGGATGTGGAATAAATTAAGGTTACCTGTGTGGATATCTAAAGCTTTTACTCACTAATATTTGTGGAGAATGCACTTAAGATTTGTACAGGGTTTGACAAAAGTAGGTTTATAGTTGTGAGTATGTGAAACACAGAATTTATTCTTGTATTATTATTTATTAATTAGTCTATTATTTTCCACTTGAAAAACTGTGAACCTACTTTTGTTCCACCCTGTATTTGTCCTTAGCAAGGGAGTTTCGGAGCCATAGAAGCATATTGTGCTTCCAGAAATACCCTAGTTTCTCTTTTTTTCCCCTTCAGTCTTTGGAATTGTGGATGATAAAGATTAGGTGGGCTTGACCTGCTTCTAGAGCTGCATTTCTGGTTTCACAGAAGTTTGTAGGATAACATTTGATTTCAAAATTTGGGTTGAAACTTAAGAGACATTGCTAGTTCACCTACCTGTCTAACTACATAATCTTTAATTTGCTTTTTCCCCTCTGAGTATATAGTTTTATTTTTGCTTATGGAAGGGCTTAAACTAAAAAATCCTATCAGGCTGTAATAGTTTCCAATTTGGTGAAATCTCTGATCAAAAAGTTATTGAATCCTCCCAAATATATTATCTGGCTTCAACTGGAACAAACAGTAAATATTTATTACATTATTAAACAATTCAGTGGACCCAGTTCCTCAGTTTGACATAACTTTAAAAAAAACATAAAGACTTTAATAATTCCAATATTCGTAATCTTGTCAATCCTTACATTTCCATTTTCTTTTAATCTAATTGTAGCCTGAGTCAGAGCTTCAGTGGTAGATTTTGTTATCACGGTTCAGGAATTCCCATAACAAGGAGTTCTGAAATTTTTTCTTTCTATCTTCTGACCATTTTACTCACCTCTCAGTAAAAAGGCTCATTGAGGGGTCAAGCCAAGGGACTCTGGCCCTGTTATCAATCTTTACTTTGATTTAAGCAGCCTGACACTTTCATCAAGCGATTACTGGTTAAGTTGCACATTGCAATTTGTTCTTTCCAGTCTTTTCAATTTCTCTATACTGGGGTAAAGGAAGCAGACTTATTTGGGGGAGCAACCAGGGATCACCTTGGCCTATTCAGCCTTTGGTAGTGCTGTACTAAACCTTTGTTTTAACCTCATTAATGTCCATTTTATTTAGCCCTCTTTTTTTCTAATTGGCAAACTACTCATAATAACCTTTGTAATTTTAAATTATAATTTATTTGAAGACTGGCAGCAGTTGGTAGGCCCCAAGCCGTAAATGAATTTTAGCCCACATTTCTGTCTGGCCATATTTTGGAGCTTCCAACCTGAGTTACCAAGCTGAGTTCTTAGGATACAAAATGTTTATGTTGTCCTTTAGTAAGATTTCACTGTTCTTTTTCTTTCATCTTTCTTGTTATATACAGGATAAATTTCCAATGTCCTCACTATTACAATATCTACAACTGTCTAAATGTAAATAGGAAGGAGTCTGAATGGACTTTGATTTTTGTTCTAATTTCTGTCCTTCCATCTGATTAGGAAAATCACTTTATTTTTATTCTAATTTATTGGGGTGACATTAGTTAATAAAATCATATAGGTTTCAGGTATATAATTCTATAATACATCACCATTTATCCCCGCCTTTACTCTCTTCTATCTCCTGCCACCCCCCTTTCCCTCTGGCAATCACCATACTGTTTTTTATGTCTATAAGGATCTCCACATGCATGAGAAGAGTCATAGACTCCAGATGAATTAGAGGATCAGAGATAGAAAGAGGGATTGGATTGAGGTCATGCACCATGGATGCTTCAAAGGTTCATTGAAAGATGATAACAGATTTTTAGTAAATAAAAGTTTTCCCTGCCATATAGTTGTGTTAAAAAGGTTATCACTAATAGTCTCTTATTATGGTCAAGGCCCCCTAATTCAGGTTATTCTAGGTAGTTAAAAGGAGAGGCAGATGCTTCTCTTGAGCCTGAAGCTAAAATTGCCTTTAGCTCTAAACAATCTGCATTCCACAGAAGCATATCTTGGTGTGGCTTATTCTGAACCCCCGAAATAGTCTGCAACCCACCTGTGAACTTTGATTCTCACTCTATATGGGGCTGGGTCCTTTAGGGTCCCATGGGATGTGTGCTCTGACAAGAGACACTTTCTACCTGACAGCTCATTCTTTGGGCTTCTCTAGTCCAGTCCAGTGGTTTTTTTGTTTGTTGGGTTGTTTTTGTTTTTTAGTGTTTCTGATCTCTTGGAGAGGGAACCCAAATTTTCTCAGGCCAAGGAATGATTTAATTACATGGAATGGATCTCTGGAGGCATCAGTGAAGTAGGAAGCACAGATTATTGAAAATCATTTGCCTGTAGCAACTGTGGTAAGGCAGATATGTGCTCATCAGCAAGTAATTGCTTTGAACCTCCATTTCCTTATGTGAAAAACGGGAATAATAATGATAGTACCTATCTATCACGTCTTGTTTTTTTGAAGATTTTAAAAAGCACATAATGCAGTGCTAAGAACTCAGTAACCTCAATAAATATTTAATTTGTAGTTTCGGGATTGCATTTTACCCTTAGACAACACTGCTGAAGTTTCCTTTGGTTCCATTCCTCTTCCCACTCAACTATGCTTAATTTGTGTTAGAATTCATAAGCACCCCAGGGTCTCTTGATTCACCTTTGCATGGGGGGCAGGAGAAGGAAGCCGTTGGACTAGAAGTGGGTGAGTCTCAGGAGGCCTCTAATGCAAGGTGTGAGGGGAGGAAGTTGCCTGAGAAGGGCTGATAGGATGGGAAGGGTGGTCAATGGTCAAACTCAGAATGTTTTTTTCTCCCCTGTTTTCTCCTTTCCTTTCTGCTCTTTGAGCTCCCCCCGCCCCCCTCCTATGCTCTCCCTAAGTCCTGGGCCAGTAGGGGACATCTATTAAGGATTCCTGGTACATTTGTGGGGGCGAGGGCAAATTATTCCTTCTGGAGGTTTTTGTACTGCTGTTTGCTCTGAAAAAGAAGAAGGTAGAAGGCAGTCCTGGGCCTCAAATGGGAATCGGATCCTGCCTCTTCTTAGGGACTACAAGAAGGAGCATATTTTTCAAAATACTTGGGCAAAAATGGGTGAGGGGTAAGACTATAGTCACTTCTGATGTGGCCATTTAGCAGCCTGAAGTCATTTCTTAATACAGACAGGGACCTCTGGGAATGGCTTCAGCCTGTGTCCTCATCCACATCACCATGCTTCAGTCTGTTTCTTTCCCCGCTGTGAGCTTTCCATTTTGGCTGATACTGAATGAAGACACTAGGTAAAGCTGGAAATGAGAGTATAAAAGCAATAAAGTTCCTCTTAAACACTGGAAAGAGAGGGAGGGAAGGGATAAAAATAGCACTCTTTTCCCTATACTGTGTTACCCCAAGATTTGCCCAATCATAGAGGCATTCACATAAACATACACACCCTCAAATAGCATTTACACATAGGCACCAATACACACATGCATACAGCAGAGAGTCAAGAAATAAGTAAGTAGAAAGAGGACAGTGGCCCAATGGGGGTTTCTCCAGAGCTGTTTTTCTAGACCTGAAGAGAGAGAAAGTGAAGGAGCAATGGAGTTGAAGAGGAGAGACACTGTCAACTGGAATGATGCCTTTGCCTCTGCTCAGGAAGATGACCCATATCCCGCCCCTTCCTTTCCATTCTTCCACCTTCTATCTCATAGTATATTCCTCTCCTCCTATCCCAGTTATGGTCTCCAGGGACTTCGCTGCAGCCTCCCCTCTCACACAGGAGGTAGCTCTGTAGTGAAACCCTAAAGTCTTGTGTCCATAACTTATTCCAGTAAACCCCTAAACACCTTCTGGTTTGATGGAGTCTCAGAATTCAATGATTTCTGAAGTTCAGGCATAAACTATAAGAGAATGCAGATGTAGTTGTTGAATAAATGGTATATGTTCTCTGGGTTTCCTTTGAAATCTGTAGGTGATGGGATTGATGACTAAATGGAAGATAACTGGCAGGGCCAGAGAGGTGATGTGGAGACAAGGACAGAGACATCTCTGATGAGCAGGTCATATCCATTTGTAAACAAGCCCAGCATCAAGGAGACAGTGTGATACCCTTAAAGTTTCAGATAAAGGCACTGGCTTTTGTTCTCCTGAACCTGACTCTGACAAAGGATCTCCTATGCCTGGTGATGGGAGGAGTAGGAGTTCTGAATGTAGATTTGAAGCATGAGAATGAAGAGAGCCAAGAAGTACACAGCCAGGCACTGTCTTTCCTCAGAGAACTGGATACACTGAAGGAGTCAGCATAGTCTCGGCAATTCCAATCCATGATTGGAAAGAAACCAAGAGCCACACAGATGAATTTAACTCTTTATTATGTCTAAGTTGTGCCCTAGCTAGTTTGGCTCAGTGGATAGAGCGTCGGTCTGCAGACTAAAGGGTCCTGGGTTTGATTCCACTCAAGGGCACATGCCCAGGTTGTTGGCTTCATCCCTAGAAGTGGGCATGCAGGAGGCAGCCGATAGATGATTCTCTCTCATCATTGATGTTTCTATCTCTCTCCTTCCTCTCTGAAATCAATAAAAATATAGTTATATATATACACACACACTGAGTGGCCAGATTATTGTGACCACCTGACGTTTGTAGGCAGATTAGCTATAATTTCGTGCTGAAGTTGCTAGAGGGCCAGACCATTATAAATAGGGAAGTAGGTTGTTTACCACGATAGTAGAAGGGATTTTTTTTCCTGAAGATATGGGTAAACAACGCTATTTAACAGCCTTTGAACATGGGATTTATATACACTGAGTGGCCTGATTATTATGACCACCCCATCAGTACTTTGTTGGGCCACCTTTTGCCTTCAATACTGCGGCGATTCTTCTTGGCATTGACTCCATGAGATATTGAAAGGTGATGCGAGGAATCCGACACCATGCCTGATGAATAGCACTGTCCAGTTCTGTGAGATTTTTTTTCCCCCATGTGATATTTTTTTAAATGTTTTCTGCTGTTTTTTTCCCCTTTTTTCCTCCCCCCCCACTTGACATTCCCCCGGCCTCGCCTACCCCCCAGTGTC
>NW_005358463.1:0-638 GCF_000412655.1 Myotis brandtii | reverse complement strand
ACTTAGCATATTAGGCTTTTATTGTATAGGATAGGATAGATTACTCTCCCCTCCCTCGCTTTACCTGCAATTAGAGGCGGGTGCCACAAGGAGGCGCTGTAGCTGTGGACTCGTCGGAACTACATGTTCTGTAATGAGGTCTGTGCCCCCTGTAGGTGACTGTTTGTGATCTTGGTGCCAGGCATTGTCATACCCAAGTCTCAGGTGCCTAAGATGAAGTTCCCTGTCGAAGCACTTAAATAGATGTTTTTATTGGTTTCAGAGAGGAAGGGAGAGGGAGAGAGAGAAAAACATCCATGATGAGAGAGAATCGTGGACCGGCCGCCTCCTGCACACCCCACACTGGGGGTCGAGCCTGCAACCAGGCATGTGCCCTTGACAGGGAATCGAACCGTGACCTCCTGGTTCATAGGTCAATGCTCAACCACTGAGCCACACCAGTCAAGCCCTATGGAAGCATTTAAATGTAGTCAGTTCTGCTAGAGTAACATACGTGTTATTTAAACCCCCCCCCCCCCACACGCGCATACACACCTACCGTGTACAAAACTGAGACGTGAAAGCCACAGAGCTCATGAGGAAAAGCGGGCTAGTAGCCCTGAGCCGGTGTGGCCCAGTGGATAGAGCGTCGGCCTGCG
>NW_005358462.1:0-788 GCF_000412655.1 Myotis brandtii | reverse complement strand
TGGTTTGGCTCAGTGGATAGAGTCTCGGCCTGCCGACCACAGCGTCCGGGTTCAATTAGGATCAAGAGCATGTACCTAGGTTGCAGACTCCTACCTGGCTGGGGCCCAGGTCAGGGCTCATGCAGGAGGCAACCAATCAAAGTGTCCCTCTCACATTTATGTTTCTCTTTGTCTCTCCCTCTCTCTTCCACACTCTCTAAAATGAATGGAAACATATCCTCAAGTGAGGATTAAAATAAAAGAAAGAAATAAATGTCATATCCTATGAAAGACATATCTTGAAAATGCCTAAAGAAAGTTGTCAATTTTTCATGGTGAAGGGACTTGAGTCCGTGTTGATGAAAACACCTTGGCGGCTGTGGTGACTGGCAGTGGCTGCAGCAGCGGGGTGATGGGGCTGGCGCCTTCCCCTGATCAGCCGGTCACCTACCACAGAGGGAGGCCAGACTGCAGCTTGAGCCCACTCCCTATGAAGCAGTCAGTAGGACATCCCCTGAGGGCTCCCAGTCTGTCAGAGGGGGCAGGCTGGGCTGAGGGAACCTCCCACCTAGTGCACAAATTTCGTGCACCAGGCCCCTAGTCTAAAATAAGACCGGATGCCTGGCTGGCATATCTCAGTTCTTGAGTGTCGACCTATGAACTGGAGGTCACGGTTCCATCCTGGTCAGGACACATGCCCAGGTTGCAGGCTCCGTCCCCAGGATGGGGATGTGCAGCAAGCACTGATCAACAATTCTCTCTCATCATTGACGTTTCTATCTCTATCTCTATCTCTATCTCTATCTCTA
>NW_005358461.1:0-216 GCF_000412655.1 Myotis brandtii | reverse complement strand
TGGCCTGCAGGATCGGGCTGAAACCGGCTCTCCGACAGCCCCCAAGGGATCCTGAATTGCAAGAGGGCACAGGCCAGGCCAAGGGACCCCACCAGTGCATGATTGGGGCTGGGGAGGGACGTGGGAGGTTGGCCAGGCAGGGAGGAACCACAGGAGGGCTCCAGGGCATGTCTGACTCATCTCACTCAGTCCCAATTGGCCAGAACCCAGCAGCAA
>NW_005358460.1:0-913 GCF_000412655.1 Myotis brandtii | reverse complement strand
TTCACAAATTGATTGGGAGGCCTAGAACATGGAGATAGAAACCTATTTTCTCCATTAACACAGAAAAAGAGAAATTATACACAGATGACATTGGGCTTTGTTTTCAGTGAATAAGTATAGATTTGATTGCTTCTTTGGCTCAATGAAAATGAGGCAGCTGAGAAGACTAGCCGTGAGGTATGGGGTTTGAGAAGAAAGAAAACGTATGAAAGTAGATGTGGAACAATGTTCAAGGAAACTGGTGTGAGTGCCAGTGTTTCAAATCTATTTGCTGATGTTAGTCATTAATTTACAGGTAATCAATCTGCCTAGTTATATGCTCTTTGTTTAGACTTGATGATGTTAACAATTAATTTATAGGCCAAAATCTTCTTAGTTCTATGCTCTTTATGTTCATGAAATTTACCAAGATACATAACTGGTGATCAGTTTCATACTCTAAAGAAGAGAGATAGAAAGCCCTTGTAACATTGGTTTGTGAAATGTAGTGCTTTATTCCCCTCTATGCCGAACACACAGTCCCAGTCCAAGTCCAAAGGCCATCAAAGAATGTACCTCATTTTCATGAAATTCCTCCCCTTTCAATACCTCTGGACATCCTTCCTCTAACCCAGACCACCTCCAGCTCCCAGCCCTGAGCTCCTGAGAGAAACATCTCTAACCAGACCTACCTCAGATCAGGAGAGACCCAGCCTCACAGCAGAGGCAGAGGTAAGTCTGGAGCCCCTGCCTATGGAGGGGGTCAGTCTCCAAGTTGGAGGAGGAGGCAGTTTGAAAAAAGAACCAAGTTAGTGTTCTGTGAAAGGTTCTCCTGCACAGAGGAGGTGTGGATGGAGAGAGCTGTGCTTCTTCACAGGAAAGTGGGATGAAAGAGGTCAGACGAAGGGAAGGGGGGTAGAACTGTAGAGGTTAG
>NW_005358459.1:0-2822 GCF_000412655.1 Myotis brandtii | reverse complement strand
GCTCTATCCACTGAGCCAAACCGGTTTCGGCCCAAACTATTATTTCTTGTCTCGTCTCTTTCATTTGCATTCAGCCCCTCTTTCAGAGCCCAAACCCTGAACCATGCGGGAGGTGGAACATTCACAAAGAAGTAGGGGGTTTTCCTGTTTCAAAGACCACAACTGAAGTAGCAAGTAGGGTAGAGAACTATCCAGCTATGAAGAAGGATTGTCTCTTTTTTCCTTCCCTAGAACTCTATCCAAGATTTCCAATCGATTTTAAACATATCAAACACCCAGGGACTGTGACATAAAAGGACAGGAGTAGAGAGAGCAAACACTGGGGTTTGCTCTGGGATCCATATCCTGAAGAAGAAGACTCTGGATCCTGCCCTTCAAGGAAAGCCTTGGATCCCCAATGAGAAGGAACCTTTCTAGAATGTTATCTCAGTATACTAGCTAGAGCAAAGGACTACGAATTTGCTGATATAAATCTTTTCATAAGAGATGACTGATTTGAGAGGAAATTCATAGTTCCTGCAGGGCAGCCAACTTCACGCTGCCTCAGCCTTGCAGTACAGATTTCCTAGAAAGAACCACCATCCTCCCTTACCATAGACAATTGTGATAGCAGAGATACTTGCTTTGGAACATCGTAAGTGAATATGCACACATATAAAATTACCATCCGCTCACAACGGTATTCTGGGTCACTTTCAGGTTTACTGCTGGTTCTTTATTTGAATCCTGAATCAACAGAAAAGCACATTTGCACTCCAGCCTATGAGTCTGATACAGGGAGACGTTGTAATTGCTGCACATGCCTGAGTAATCATTTTCTGATGGGTTTATTGCCACCTCTGCCTTATCAGGGCATGGCACTGTTATGGACCCTGGTGATAAATTACCCTTTAGAGAGGGATAAGACAGTGCCACTTTAACAAGTGTAATAAAGCGCTTTTTATATTGGGAGAGTTCAGTGCATTTTCCATTCATCATACACCCTCAGTGATTTTACACAGATTTTACACTGTTGATTAGCTCATTAGTGGGGTTTAATTGGATACATTAACTGGCAGAATTACAGCTTGACTATGAACCAGAGGCTGCAGCATTATAAATGACAGGCAAACCCCAGGCATGCATGGCCGGCCTGAAGGAAGTTCTTCTCTTTGATTAACTTTCATTCGATTTTAATTCCTTCCCACTCCTCACTCCTGTAATCGACTCTACATGAATATTTACTATGGATTGGATAAGTGAATAGATAAACTCAATGCACATTTTTAACATGTCCTACTCCTTATAGTATGTTTTTCTGAAAAATAAAAAGAACAGTTTTTAAGAAAGTGATGAAATTAGCCTACAGGAAAACAAGAAATGCTTGTCATATAGAAATTCAATAAATTCACCTCTTTCAAAAGCCATAGTTTTACTGATTCGTTGACAATACATAGTATGAATTAATTGTTCCCTGGTAGGCTGCACATCAGTATCACATGGAAAGCATTTAAAAATACAGATTCTCTAATCTATTAAGTAAAACTTCAAGAGGTAGGCCCAGACATCTTAATAACTGACGAATTCCTCAGCTGATTCTTTCACAGTGAATTTGGCACTCTGGTTAAAATAATATGTAGTCTGCACTGAATATGAAGCAAAATATTCACTTAAAGGACTTCAGAAGGGTATGTTACCATTTGGATAAAGGTCAAGGTCCTTTAAGAAAGAAGACAGAACTTCTCCTGTAGTTCAAACTCTTCACCCCCACAGGCTCTAAAGAGTTTGTTGAACTCTCTATGCATCTAATCCCATATTTTCTTCAACTTTTTACTTCTTTTAGTTGTAATTGTCTTTATGAAAATACATTTTTAATTTTATTTTTTAAGAAGAAATTGCATTTGCTTCAGTGGAAACTATAAGTATAGAGACAATGTAAATTATTTTTTAAACATTTATCTTTATTGTTAAAAGTATTACATATGACCCCTTCCCCCCCCCTCCCCCATTGAATCCGTCATCCCACAGGCCTTCACCACACTATTTTCTTCATCCATCAGTCATGTGTCTGTGCATATAAGTTCTTTGGACAATATCTCTCCCCCGTGACCTTTCCCTCTGAGATTCATCAGTCTATTCCATGTTTTCATATTTTGTTCATCAGTTTCTTTTGTTTATTATATTTAACTAAAGGCCTGGTGCACGAAATTGGTGCATGGGGTGGGTGGGTGTCCCTCAGCCTGGCCTGCACCCTCTCCAATCTGGGACCCGTCAGATATCCCTCTCACAATCCGGGACTGCTGGGCCTAACCACTAGCCTGCCTGTCTGCCTAGTTGCCCCTAACCACTTCTGCCTGCGAGCCTGATGATGCCTAACTGCTCCCCTGCCAGCCTGATCACCCCCAACTTCCCTCCCCTGCTGGCCTGATCAACCCAAACTGCCCTCTCCTGCCAGCCTGATCACCCACAACAGCCCTCCCCTGCCATGATCCGCCTCCTCTGCGTGAGGTGACAGAAACCCCTGGACCGACCTCCTCTGTGCTGTGCAGAGCTCTGGGACCCCCAGGCCTCACTGCATGGAGTGGCCTCTGGGCCCCACCTCTGCTGTGTGCACAACCATCTTGTGACTGCCATCTTGTGACAACATGAGGGCTTGATGCCACCTAGGCTATTATTAGTATAGACTGGAGGCCTGGTGCATGAAATTCTTGCATGGGAGGGGTCCCCCTCAGCCCAGCCTGCACCCTCTACAATCCAGGACCACTGGCTCCTAACTACTCACCTACCTGCCTGCCTGGTCACTGCTAACTGCCCCCCCCACCAGCCTGGTCGCCCCTCACTGC
>NW_005358458.1:0-540 GCF_000412655.1 Myotis brandtii | reverse complement strand
TGGGGCCCCAGGCCGGCCCTCTGTCCCCCTGGTGTCTGGGGGCAGCGGGCAGAGGAGGCCCGGACGGAGGGCACTGTGGCCTGGATCCTTCCTCTCGGGAGTCCCCAGGTCTCCCCACCAAAATAAGAGCCCCAGACGGCTCGCTCATAAAAACCGCTGCCCTGTGCTCGGAGGCCGGAAGCCGGGCGCTGGGTCCTCGCAGGCAGCACAGGCCCCAGTGCAGCCGCTTCCCAGGAAGGGTCAGCTTCCTCCCTGCTCTCCGGGCTCAGCTGCTCCTGCTCCAAAGGCCCCGAAATCCCTCAGGCCGCCCGACTCCCCAAGGACTACACTTCCCAGAATGCCCTGGTCCGCCTCCAGAGCCTGAGCCTGGGAATTCCCAAGCACAGACCGAGGTCAGCCAGTGCCACTGGGAATGAGTGCTTTGGGGGGGGGGGGGGGGGTGCACCCCCTCCCTCCTGGCTTCCTCCCGACCATAAATATCCGAATAGAAGCCCCAACAGATGGGAGCTGCCCCCCCCACCCCCCAGCACACACACCCCG
>NW_005358457.1:0-798 GCF_000412655.1 Myotis brandtii | reverse complement strand
TTTTTGTTTTACCTGGGTTTACAAAAATAAGTTCATATTTGTTACATAATTTGTCAAGAAAATAGCTTGTGTGATAATTAACTTTGAAATCACATAGGGTTGTTATGAACTAATCTTATCTAAGAAAAGAGTAATATGCAAATTGACCATCACTCCAACACATAAGATGGCCACCCCCATGTGGACACAAGATGGCCTGCAGAGGAGGGCAGTTGTGAGAAATCAGGCCTGTAGGGGAGGGCAGTTTTGGGCGACTGGGCCTGCAGGGAAGGGCAGTTGGGGGGGACCAGGCCTGCAGGGTAGAGCAGTTAGTGGTGACCAGTCCTGCAGAGGAGGGCAGTTAGGGGTGACTGGGACAGCAGGGAGGGCAGTTATGGGTGACCAGGCTGGCAGGGGAGTGGTTAGGGGGTGATGAGGCTGGCAGGCAGAAGCAGTTAGGGGCAATCAGGCAGGAAGGTGAGTGGTTGGGAGTCAGCATTCCTGGATTGTGAGAGGGATCCCAGATTGGAGAGGGTTCAGGCTGTGCTGAGGGACCCCCCCCCCCCCCCCATGCATAAATTTCGTGCACCCAGCTTCTAGTAAATAGATATAAATAAAATAAAAATATTTTAGGTAAAATGTTTTAGTAATAATGTATACTTATGTAAAAACAGTGTTCTAGCCCTGGCTGGTGTGGTCATTTGGTAAGAGTGTTGTCCCATGCACCAAAGGGTCATGGGTTTGATTCCTTAGGTGAAGATTAAAAATAATAATAATAATAGCTCTGGCTGGTTTGGCTTAATGGATATAGTGTCAGCC
>NW_005358456.1:435028-473772 GCF_000412655.1 Myotis brandtii | reverse complement strand
TGCACAGGTAGGGTCCCTAGGCCTGGCCGATCAGAGCCGATTAGGTTCCCCACTTCCCCGCCTCCTCTTTCCCTCACTCCCTCAGTGCCACCATTGGTCGCCCCCATGTTCTGCGCTGCCCCCTGGTGGTCAGCATACATCATAGCGAGTGAGCAAACTCCCCGTCTCCCGGTCAAACTCTGGAGGGAACACTTTGCATATTAGCCTTTCATATATATAGATGCCTCCGTGGACACATTTGCAGAAGCCTTTTTGAACCTCATCCCTGATGGTTTCCCGAGGTCAATTTCCTAGGTCAGAGGCTTTAGTGACTTATTGCCAAACCGGACTTGAGGGCCATTTTTCATTCCTAGTGTCAGCGGAGTTAGAGAGTGGGTGTGAGGACTGTGTTTTCAGTCAGCGGATTTCTGTTTAGAAGGCGTGCACCCCCCACCTTCGGGCCATCATTCTCTTCTCCTGATCCTCCTTCGCTGCTCCCTGCCTTGTGGTTTTTTTAAACATCCCTTTGCCATAGGACGGCTGTGGGTTTTGTGTCTGTGTTCGGAGAAAGCAGCTGTCAGCTGCCATATGAGCAGTGAACTGTGGGGGAGCAGGATGGGCCTGAGGGAGACGCTGCTGTCAGGTGGGTGTGGGCTGGAGCCTGGCCTCGTCTCCAGCATTTCCAACTGAGCTCTTCCAAGAGACAGCCAGCGCCGCCTGCAGCTTGGTTTGCGCCAGTGCTGGGGCTATAAACCTACCACTTAGGGATATGGGTTTTCAGACAGGACAAACCTTCCTCCTCCCTCATGACAAATTGTGTTCTGAGCTTTTCAGGTACTTCTTACCAGATTATGGACATACTGTCTCTTCGCACAGGACTGGAAGCGCGGTGCACTGGCCACCGTGGGCCGACTGAGGCTCAGACTCGGGGATTCGGGGGTGTAGAGGCTGGTGGAGAGCGCTGTGACTTACTGAAAGGCAGCCCAGTTCTGTAGCAGTGATGGCTTCCCACGGTACCCGGTACTCGAGTAAAACCCGGCTGATCCTCCATAACAAAACGCCAGGAGGTACCCACTGCCCTGACGCGTCTCCTGCCACCACCCCTTTGCCCTCTGCCCTTCCTCGTTAGCTGTCCCTTCCCGCAGGAGGGCTCTTCCTCTTCATCGTCGTGTGACAACTTGTCTTTCCCATCTCAGCTTCAATGCCTTTTCCTAAGACAAGCTTCCCCTGGTGACTCAAACAGAAAGAGCCAGCCAGCACTTGATGTCACCTGTTCTGTCCTCCACACGGGGCTCGGCGCCAGCTGCAGTTGCCTGTCTCTCACGGTTGAATATACGTCCCATGGAAGTAGCAGCCTTATTTAAATTGGCCATCATGGTGTCCCGGCACCCAGACATGACACAGCTGCTAATTGACACTCTGTGAATAATTGTCATATACGAATAATACAGGCAGTCAGGCAAGTTCCGTTGTGTTCACTGGGAAGAGCAGGTGCCCTCAGTACACTCACCTGGGGTCTGAAGAGATCTGAGTTTTAGTCTTAACCCTCTGTCCGCTCATTCTGGGACCTTGGAAAAACCACCTACAATCTCTGAATTTCTGTCCTTCTCTGTAAAAAGAGGATCATAGTATTTGCCCAAAGAACCCCGAAAGGTGCTTGAGAGGAATACCTGTGACGTGGGCAAGCTCTTTGGAAACTTCTCATCATTCAACAAACGGACATTGTCATGACCTGTTTATTGGAAGTGCATGAAACGACCATGGGTGCCTCCAACAGCTTAGCGACAGGGAGGACACAGCCGGTCCCTGAGAGCAGACTCTTAGGTCGGGCACCGTGGGTCAGAGCTGCGGGTCTGATGGCAGCTTCACCGGAGGCTTTAATCACACTCATGCAGAGAGTCTGCCAACCGGAAGGGGAGGTGGTTTGAGCAGAACTAGACGGGGAAACACCAGGAGGCAGGCCCTGACAATTCCTGTTAAAGCAGTGACTGGGAAGGGACACTCTGTTCAGCAGTTTGCTTTGTCATGGCCAGTGGCAGGATAGCCCTGTCCTGGGGCCGACGCCTCCATCTCTCAGAGCTGGCTGCCATACATAGTTGTGTCCTCTGGCCAATGCCCTGGCCCTGATTTCTTCCTCACTAAGCAACTCTCTGAGTGAGTAATTTGATTTTCTGTGTGGCTGACCTAGAGAGAAAAAGGCTTCTTATAGGAAAACATGAGGCTACTGTGTTGAATACTTTGTTGGATAGAAGTGCTGATAGTGGGCATCCTTGTCTTATTCCTGATCTTAGAAGAAAGGCTTTCAGCTTTTCACCATCAGGTATGATAGCAGCTGTGGGTTCATCATATAAGGCCTTTATTATGTTTCTGCTATACCCTGAGAGTTTTTATCAAAAGGGTGTTGAGTTTTGTCAAATACTTCCGTACCTATTGAGAAGATAATATGGCATTTATCCTTTATTTTGTTAATTTGATGTATTGCTTTGACTAATTTATGGATGTGGAACCATCCTTGCATCCCTGGGATTTACCACTCACTTAGTCATGATATATAATCCTTTTAATATATTGTTGAATCTAGTTTGCTAATATTTTGTTGAGAATTTTTGCATTGGCCAGAGATTATTTTTAAAAAATATATATATTTTTATTGATGTTTTTAGAGAGAGAGAGGAAGGGGGGGGGGAGAGAGAGAGAAACATCGATGTGAGGGAGAAACTTTAATCCGTTGCTTCCTTCACACCCACTCCCGGGGGTCAAGCCTGCAACCCAGGCATGTGCCCTGACTGGGAATTGAACAGGTGACCTTTTGGTGCAGGGGATGATGCTCAACCAACTGAGCCATGCTGGCCAGGGCTTGGCCAGGGATTCTTTAATGTAATAATTGATGTATTATGTGTGTGGCTATTAGTATCAGTGGTTCAGGATAGGCATACCAGAAAGGGCCAGGAGGTGGCAGTAAAAGCTAGGTAGTCATTTGAGAAATTCAAATTGGACAAAATTGTATTAGCCTAGTATTCAGCCTCTCCTGGTGAATTTACAAGGTATCGAGGTGGGGGTGGAGAGGTGGTGTTGTTTCTTGACCAGAGAGAGGTGGTCTACCGAAGTGGCCATTCTTATCCCAGTTTCCATGGTATCCCTGAGTTTTATCACTCAGTTCTTTTCATGAAATTCTCCTGCAAAATAAAAAAAATATTAATTTACTCTTTGTTTTCAGGTTTTATATGGAACATGTTTTTTAAAAAATACATTTTTATTTATTTCAGAGAGGAAGGGAGAAGGAGAGAGAGATAGAAACATCAATGATGAGAGAGAATCACTGGTTGGCTGCCTCCTGCATGCCTCCCACTGGGGATCAAGCCTGTAACCCAGGCATGCTCCCCCGACCGGAAGCAAACCCGGGATCCTTCAGTCCGCAGGCTGACGCTGTATCCACTGAGCCAAACCAGCTGGGGCTAGAACATGTTTTTATGTAGAGGCTGTAGAGGAGAGTGTCACTGGGTTTTAGCAGTGAGTCATCTACCGCCCCCTTCATTTCTAGATTGAGTGGACTTGGCCTCTCGTTCCCTGGGCTGGGCAGAGCCCGGGGCTCTCCTGAGACTTCCAGTCCATGGCCGCCTCTCTCTCATCTCTTGCTTCTGTGGGATTCATTCTGTTTAGGGATCATCTTGCAATGCCCTGATTACCACATGGTACTTGGTTCTTTTACTTGATCTGTACACACACACACACATGTGTGTACATACACACCAAACAAAAATCTGTTCATACAGAGATGTGTGTGTGTTTGAGGAGGTGTGTTGGGAAGAGAGCCGCACAGACAACTTAAAATTGACAACTGGAGCCCCCCTGCTTCCTCTGCCACGTCTGAAACTCAGGCCCTGGTCTCCGGCCACACTGCTCTGCCCTTTTCTCTGTCTCCTCCTGTCTGTCTTCTCTCAGGAACAAAAACGATCCCCTGTGTCCTTACAGACTGATCTTTTATAAACACAAAGTAAATCATCTCCCTTTCTTGCTTGGTTTCTTAGGTCTTCTACTATAAAGTTGTGCTGCTTATCTGTCCCCACCCCCCCAGCACCCCTATTCCCTACACTGGGCTGGTTCACACCCTTGTGCTCTGCATACTCCATTGCTTGAGGTTTCCTGTATCTAGCCAACTCCTGCTTCAAAGCAGCCCACTTCCGGGCCAGTCCCTCTGATCTCTCAGATTTAGATGATGCCGGCCTCCACCCCCCACTGCTGTAATGAATTACTTTTGATTAGGCGAGAGAAGCCGAGTGTTCCAGTCCTGAACTGTCATCAACTTTGATAGCGCCTGGCATATTAAGGGCATTTAGATGGGCTCAATGATTGTGAAAGTGTTATTTAAGTGCGAATTGTCCTCAACTCAACTTGTGATCAATGAGAAAATGATGGTCATTTAATTCAAATCAATTCAACAAGCTTCATTACGCCGGCAGTGGAAATCACTACCCACTCATTCATTCTTCAGACCTTCTTGAGGCCCCCGGGGGCCAGAGGCACAAGGTGAAGGGGAGAGGTCCAGGGGTGATGTCATATACAGTTTTGGAATTTAGGAGAAATATCGGTATTCGCCACAGGCCTTTGGGATTCATAGTGAATGGGTGGCCAATAACGATCCACCTGGATCCCTGGGGCTGTGGACACATCCTGCTTTCAGACTTTTCTCCCGTGAGAGGGAAGGAGAGCAGTTTAAGAGGTTCACAGCAAAATTGAGAGGAAGGTACCCAGATACCCCATGTAATCCCTGTGCCCACATACTCACAGCCTCCCCACTGTCAGCATCCTCCCTCAGAGAGGATTGCAACTGATGAACCGACATTGACACATCATGATGTTTACATTGGGGCTCATTCTTGGTGTTGTGCATTCTACGGCTTTAGACAAATGTATATGTTTCCACTCACTGTTTTCTTTTGAACTTCAGAGTCTTATAAAGAGACAAAATATGGGGTAACTATACCCCAAACTTGATAGAGCCTAGGATTCAGGTGTTAATTTATGTGTGTTTTTTAAAAATATATTTTTATTGATTTCAGAAAGGAAGGGAGAGGGAGAGAAAGAGCTAGAAACATCAATGATGAGAGAGAATCATTGGTTGGCTGCCACCTGCATGCACCACACTGGGGATTGAGCCTGAAACCTGGACATATGTCCTGACTGGGAATCGAACTGTGACCTCCTGGTTCATAGGTTGACACTCAACCACTGAGCCACGCCGGCCAGGCAAGGGTGTTTTTGTTTTGTTTTGTTTTTGAAGGAGCTCAAAAAGACGACATTAAAAAAAATTCATTATTAAATGGTGTTTCACCATGGTATATGAGTTTTATGGGAATCAAAAGAGCTTTGGCAAGGGGCTTGAGAGTGAGTGAAGAGGGGGGAGGTGAAAATGATGGAAAAGTAGTTGTTCTTACATGGCAAAGCTAGAATAAAGCTCTGAGGATGTACATTAGAGTTAAGTTTTAGGAACCTATCTCCTAAGTGGGTGTAGTCAGGGGGCTTTTCAGCTCAGTGTTTAAACACCAGCTGTTGTTGAGATAATGTCTGGATAATGAAATGCTAAAAAAGTCAGCCAGTTGCCTTTTCTCCTTCTACATCCCAGTGAGGGGAGTAGGATAAGACATTTGACATCTGATGTTTATTTTGAAAACTGGAAACACAAACAAATGTCAGATAGCATACGATTCTCTTCCTTTCCCACTCTTTGGCGGCATCAAACATTCTAATGTTCGTTAAGATACAGTAGAAAAAAAGAATTTTTATACAATTTCTCCTTGGGTTAGAATCCTGAGATTATATAAAATTAATGCAGAATGAACCCAGAGCTACTCTGGGATTTACTACCGTGAACTTGGCTGTTCAATTACAGATACTCCATGTGGGGTGAGATAATTTCACGGTGCATGCTTTCGGAGTGGGAGAGAGGCCTGCTTGGCAATGTGGCATTGTAAAGGGTAGCAAGTTGCACCAGTTATTTAAAACACCAACTATTCCCCGCCCCCACCCCTCCAACCCCAACATTCCTTAAAACACTGCCATATTTGTTGTGCCCGGGTAACTTAGTGTACAGATAACTTCTTGGATGACATAAAATCGGTGTATCTTTCTTTTAGGCAAAGTTGAAGTATGAAGCTCTGAATTTGTTGGCTACATTATGGAGGCAATTCTTTGCTTTCTAAAGGGATTCTTTGCCTCCTTGAAGGATTTGCAATAGAATACTTTAGGAGTTAATTTCCAATTCTTTTGTGCATAGATCTTACAGAGCACTCCTACTGGGCAAAGTGAATTACACTGAAGCATCAAAATTCAAGCAGAAACATATAGCTGATTTCTTCCTGGCTTTTAGTTTATTCATAGATATGTGCAATCATCATGGCCAGTTTTTGCACATTTTCACCTCAAAAGAGAATCCCGATCCTTTAACTACCACCCTCCCATAATTCCATCCCCACCCCACCCCCATCACCAACCCAGTGCTTAGCAACCACTAATCCATTTTCTGTCTCGGTGTCCCTGTTCTGGACTTTCATATGAATGAAAACATACAACATGTGGCCTTTTGTTTCTGGCTTATTTCACTTAGTATAATGTTTTCAAGATTCATCTATGTCGTAGCATGTAAAGGGCGTCCCAAAATTCACACAAGAAGTAATTTTGATAGAAAACACAGGCTTATAATTAAAAATTGTAAATTTTTTATTGATTCATAAAGTATACAGTATAGGGTTATGTATGGAATAGCAAACTGGATTATCATGTCGTGATAGCAATCTCCATTAACTGTTATTGCCTGAGCAGCTGCATTTTCGAAGAAGAATCGTCCGATGGTGCCTCCAGCCCAAATCCGCACCAAACAGTGACACGTTGTGGATGCATTTGTTTCTAGGGTGTCCCAAAATTCACGCAAGAAGTAATTTTGATAGAAAACACAGGTTTATAATTAAAAATTGTAAATTTTTTATTGATTCATAAAGTATACAGTATAGGGTTATGTATGGAATAGCATATTGGGTAAATGGCCTCCATGACACAAAAAACTGGATTATCATGTCGCGATAGCGAGCACCATTAACTGTTACTGCCTGAGCAGCCGCATTTCGGTCATGGAAAATTTCAACAAAAGAGTGCGTATGTGCCAGCAAAGCCGTGGAGGCCATTTACCCACTGTGCTATTCCCTACATAACCCTATACTGTATACTTTATGAATCAATAAAAAATTTACAATTTTTAATTATAAGCCTGTGTTTTCTATCAAAATTACTTCTTGCGTGAATTTTGGGACACCCTTTATCAGCACTCCACTCCTTTTTATGGCAGAATAATATTCTATTGTGTGGGTAGAGCTCATTTTGTTTATCCATTCAACTGTTGATGGACAGTTGTTGTTTCCCGCCAGTTTCTGGCTGTTGTGGACAATGCTGCTATGAATGTTTGGTATAGGTGTCTGTGTGGACATTTGTTTTCATATCTCTTGGGTATATTGCTGGGTCATATGGTAACTGTGTTTAATCATTTGAAGAACTGCCAAACTGTTTTTTTAGGTGGCTGCACCATTTTACATCCTGCTAGCAGTCTACAATGGTCCCAGTATCTTCACATCTTTGCTAATCTTTGTTGATTTAACTCTTTGATTCTCATCATCTGACTGGGTGTGAACTTATGTAAGGTTGAAAGGAATTGGGAAGGACTTTCCCTTTCTAATAGTTTTTTTTAAAGGCTATATATATATATATATATTTAGAGCCCTTTTCTAGTATCTGCCGAAGCATGACTGCTAAGAGATCCTATCACCTGTCACAATAATAAAGGGAATTTTGTATTTGTGTTTGTTTATTTTACTTTATTTTATAGCTTTTTTCTTTTTAATTGAATTTATTGGTGTGATATTGGTTAATAAGATTATATAGCTTCAAGTGTACAGTTCTAGAATACATCATCTGTATATTGCATTGGGTGTTCCCTACCCCATTTGTTGATTTTTAATTTTATTTTTAAAATATATATTTTTATTGATTTTGGAGAGGGACAGAGGGGAAGAGAGAGCTAGAAACATCAGTGATGAGAGAGAATCACTGATCGGCTGTCTCCTGCACGCCCCACACTAGGGATCCAACCCACAACCCAGACATGTGCCCTGACCAGGAATCGAACCGTGACTCTGTGATTCATTGGTTGACGCTCAACCACTGAGCCATGCTGGCTGGGCCCCCACCTCATTTGTTAATCCAAAAGTTTCCCTGATCAAAACCAATATGGGAGACTTTATAAATGTGGGTGCTGAAGGGAAGAAGGGGGTGGGTGGCGGAAGGTGAGCAGGAGGCTCATCTCCTGGAATATTGCATCTTTGCCAGGAGATGGCTCCACTTCCTGTCGCCGTGTCTCACGGGTCCCTCTGTCTTCCAGGAGGACTGGCCTTGGCCCAGGTGCTCTTTTTCTACGTGAAGTACCTGGTGCTCTTTGGCATCCCAGCTCTGCTCATGCGCCTGGATGGACTCACGCCGCCGCCTCTCCCTCGCTGTGTCAGCACGATGTTCAGTTTCACGGGCATGTGGAGGTCAGTGGTTTCTTAAGCCCTTCAGGGGTGATGATAGGTCCCGTGGAGGCGCCGTGGCTTGGTCAGCTCTAGAGGGCGTGGGCCACCTTCCTGTCTCTGCCCCTCACTGAAGCCGCAATTGGCACTTCAGTTTCTTCATCTGAGAGGATGACCTCTTGAAAATATTGTCAGGCTGTGATGCTATGTGAGATGAGAAAGTATGTCACCGAGGCTGGACAAACGCATCAAGGGTTATGTCTAAAGTGCTTCCTTACTAGCTTGGGACATGCTGGTAGATAGTGATTATTTTATTGCTGAGAATGACATTTGTATATGTGGGACTGTCCAGTAAGAGAATAGACTCAGGATAATAGCGTGGGCCATTGTCAGCAATTACTAGCTCTAAGATCTGGGTCAATGAACTAAATCGCTCTCAGTTTCCATTTCTTGTTTCTTAAATGATAATAATATAATACCCATTTCCAAGAGTTGTTGTGAAGACTAAACAAGCTAAGGCATTTAAAGCATCTGGCACATAGTAGATGCTAACCAGTGTTAGCTTTCACCCTTACCTTATTCCTATACTTGGTGCGCATGGGTAGATAGATGCTTATTCTACATTTCCTTACTCTTCTTGGTTGTGCTCCATACCCCCACGTTGGCCTGGAATCTTCCTTGGGAAAGATCCCTTAGCACTCTGTTGTTTCTGATTGTTGTCCTCCAGGTGACCTTGCTGGCCTCTTGTTTTTCTTTCCCTTCCAGTATGTTGTAATTCACTTTGCCCAGTAGGAGTACTCTGTAAGATCTGTGCACAAAAGAATTGGAAATTAGCTACTAAAGAATTCTTTTGCAAATCCCTCAAGGAGGCAAAGAATCCCTTTAGAAAGCAAACCTCCAGGGAGTCCATGCCGCTTCAGTTTTGCTCTCTAGGCGCCTCCGTTGACCTCACCATAGTCTTGTCCAGGCTCAGAGCTGCCATTTTGGCTCATCTTATAGTTCACTCCTGTAGGCAGAAGAGCTGAGACACAGGTAAGGGAAGGGCTCAGTGACTGTTGCCATATCTATTGCTGCTCTTAGAAAGGGGGTGGCTAGTACCCAACATCCTGGTTTCCCATAGTCACTTACTATAGACTAGTGACCCATTGTGCAAAATCGCACAAGACCCGCCCCCCATGCCATGGGACCGCCCTGAGTCCCGGAGTCCCACCCCACATGGCCCGCTTGCCATGGGATGGCCCTGAGTCCTGGAGTGCTGCCCTGATGCCCCGCCTCCGGGTTGCACGCAGCAGTAGCCGCGGGCCCCACCCCCGCGGCACACACGCGAGGCTGCGGAAACCCCGGCAGAAGTCGCACAAAGCGGCCGGGACCCCCGCACCCCCGCAAGGCCACAGGAACCCTGGTGGAAGCTGCGTGGAGCTACCGTTGGCCCCACCCCCGCTGTACGCACTGCCATCTTGTGACGACGTTATGACATGAGGGTTAATTTGCACATTGCCTCTTTATCACATAGGATGCTAGACTTATTTACGCCTTTGAACAAAACACATTTTTTTTTGGGTCCAGTTTGCTTTTTGGGATTACAAATGTCATCTGGTTATTGCAGGAAATGCCAAGTAGTTGCTTGGATTTGTCCTTAATTACTTTATTGAATATCATAGGTTGCCCAGTTTTAATGGCAAGGTTAGCAAAGGGGCTCTCTCCAGCCAGGGGGCCAGGGAGTGGTTGGAAGGCTCTGTTAACATTTGACCTAGTTGTGAAAGTAATTTACTGAATAAATGGGTCAGGGCTCAGCATGATTTGGGGCCACTCCACAAGTGCCTGGTATCCGTCTAGCCGTTGCCTCTGCCTACTTGGTGTGAATGCTCGCACTAATGCATTTCTTGGGAAGCTCATTCTTTTAAAGGGCCTCCCCAGTGTCTGCTGGCATCATAGAAAACTAGGACTTCTGGGCAGGCACGCTGGCCCCAGGCTCCTGGCTCCCTGTCCATAAATGCCAGCCCACTGACAGTCACAAGAAGCAATTTAGACAGTTGACTGTATTTCACTTTAAGATTGGTTGTTCTTGTCCTTTATTGTTTTAATTAATTAACTTATTACTTAGTTTTTTGTCCAAGACCCTCAGTTTTATACAAACCACAGAGCTGAGAGAGCAGGTCTGCCGAGACCTCTGCCACTCTTGGTTAGTGGAGTCCCAGGTTGTTAAAACGCTCTCCTCCCTCTCAGTTACACGTGGGCAAGAGAGCAATAATGAAAGTGACTCTCAGGGGGAGGCTCTGGGGTGACCCCTGGGAGTGATTGGTTCCAAGGGAAAGGCTCACGAGGACATGTGATGAAATAACACACATGGTCTTCACAGGGAGTGACCTCAACTTTGATCCTGGCTTCCTTTACCATTCATGGCCGCAGACTCCCCTCTCCCTTCACATTTGTTTTAGTTCCTTGAAGGGTTTTCTGGTCTACCAATTATACTTAGCAACACCTAGGCCTTCTTTTCTTTCTTTCTTTCATTTTCTTTTTCTTTTTCTTTTTTTTTTTTACACAGTGGCCATTCCACATTAAGTAACTGGATTAAGGAAGGGATTAAAAAAATATATATGTATATATATATATATTGATTTCAGAGAGAAAGGGAGAGGGAGAGAGAGATAGAAACATCAATGATGAGAGAGAATCACTGATCGGCCGCCTCCTACATGACCCCCACTAGGGATTGAGCCCGTCCAGGCATGTGCCCCGACCAGGAATTGAACTATGACCTCCTTGTTCATAGGTTGACGCTCAACTACTGAGTCACGGTGGCCAGGCAGGAAGGGATTTTAAGTCTCTCTGAGCTGCAGTGCACAAGTTAAGGCTCAGAAGAAGTGGTGTTTTTAAATATATATATATTTGTAATGATTTCAGAGAGGAAGGGAAAGGGAGAGAGAAATAGAAACATCAATGATGAGAGAAAATCATTGATTGGCTGCCTCCTGTATGACCCCCTCCCCCACTAGGGATTGAGCCCATAACCCGGGCATGTGCCCTGACTGGGAATTGACCCATGACCTCCTGGTTCATAGGTCAACGTTCAACCACTGAGCTACACTGGCTGGGCAAGAGTGGTTTTTAATTGATAAAAGAATAAACCTCATAGTTTATCATTTGTGTTATTTGCAGGTTCTCCTTGACCCTTAGGAGGAGGTATACCATGTTCATGTTCAGGGGCTGGTAGCATAACCCTCCACTTCCCCTGGCCCCCTCTCTCTAACTTTCCTCTGCAAGAATGCATGTCAAGGGAAAATGAAGTTTTGAGTTTTTAATTTCTATTTACACCTACCTTTACACTAATATTTCTGGGGCACCTGTTGAGGCCTCACTGCATACAGAAAATTGCTCCCTTTTCCTGGGTTCAGGTCTGTAAAAAATGGGGTCAGGAGCAGATGTGAAAGCTGGAAATGCTCCTTTTTGCTGGGCCTTGGCAGCCACTCCTACCAGTGACACAAAGGACAGGGAGGTTGGGGAGGTCCCTGAGATCATTGAAATGGACCCATAACTCAGGAAAGAGATTACAAAACAGTCTCTGGAGATTATTTCATGATTACGCAGACTTCTAGAAAGTCCACCCTGAATGGGGTTTAGAAGTGATGATGAGAGATGAATATTTAGCCTCCCATTTTAAAGGAGCCTTACACCCTGGGCAGGGTGCTGACTGATTGCACTGTCGTTCAGTCCTCTCAGCAGTGAGAGAGGACTTGAGGCGGCAGCCTACCCTATCAGGGGAATCTGAGTTGTACATCATAGATGAAATTGGCCGTCAGCAGAGGGGTAATGTTGCCTGACATGATAGTTCACTTTGGTCATGAAAAATTGCTGTTCACCCAGATGGCCCAAACCTAAAGGTTAGGGTCTCTGATGGTTTGTTTATTTTTTTTCTAGCTCTGCTCTTTCTTATATTTCTGTTTAAATATTTGTAGGCATAACAAAACCCTAAGGAGTATATGTATTCCTGCTGGTATGATTTTTCTGTGGCCTTATGGACCCGAGGAATTGGAAATTTTCTGCTTAATTTTTAGGTTTCATATTTTAATTTCAGTAGGCTGAGATCTGTAATGAGCATCCTTTGCCCCAGGAGTCATTAAAGATGACGTTGCGTGTCCAAGGTTCCAAATTAGAAATCTGATCATGTTCCCCTGATTTGATTTCAAGCTACGGAATCATAGTGTGCAAAGTGATACAATTTCCCCGGGTGGCTGGTGAGTTATGAGTCCATTTCAATTATCTCAGGGACCTCACACAGCGCGTCCTCTGCATTTCTTGAATTATGTTGCTCTCAGGTGTTCGCAGGCGCACTCATGCATCATTGCTTATCCCAGAGGAATCTGGGCACTGTTGGTGGCTGCTAGACCTTAAAATATGGGGACAGTTTGCGCTGAGGATGGGAGAAGCCTGAGCCCCTTCTTGCATGAGTTTAAGTCCCTAGGTGGAGAGCTGGTCCAGGCCCATGGTAGATGCTGACAACCCGCTGGCTTTGCATGAGTCCTGCCTTTGAATCATGTTTAGCCTCAGGTTGCAGGGCAGGATGGCAAGCACGGAGTTGGTGAAGTATACGTACCCCATGTCCACCAGCATTGCTGGGTAGAAAGCAGGGGCAACATGAACCTAAAGGAGAAAAGATGGAAAAGATGCTGTTAGTAAGAGTTCACTGTTTTGGGAGGCAGCCTGGTAATTAAGAGCTTGCCAGTTACTGTGTGGCTTGGGCAAATAAACACAGTGCTCTGGGCCAATCTTTTCATCTCTAAAATGGAGATAATGACAACACTTGCCTCATGGGGTGATTGGAGGGTTGATGGAGCCTGGCTATAGTAGGTCCTTAGGAAATGATAGTTTCTTGCTTTTTTTTTTTGCTTTTTTTCTTTTAAAATCTAACAAAGCCAGAGGTGACAGCGGTCAGCCTGAGAGCAGGCTGGTGTGGAAGCAGTGGCAGTGAGGGGAGTGGCTGAGTAAAGGCTCAGCTCTGAGCCCATGATGGAGACGGAGGTGGAGAGGTCACGGGCTCTGCCCTCAGAGGAGGGAGCTTGCCCCAGTTTCCTCATGTGTTGAGTGAAAGGCAGACTCTTGCCATGAGATGATGTCTTTGTTCCCTGCCAGCTCTATCACTGTGAGGCCCAGCCACGTTGGGTGGGGATGACTACAGTGTCCTGGTGCTGAAGTGGTCCCCACCCACTACCCATGTGATTGAGCAAATTATTTAACCTTCTTACGCCTCAGTTTTCTGAGGTATTAAAATTGGGCGAATCAAGCCCTGGCTGGGTAGCTCAGTGACCAGAGTGTTGTCCTGATAAGCCAAGGTTGCAGGTTCGATTGCCGGTCAGGGCACATACAAGAATCAACCAATGGCCCTGGCTGGTTTGGCTCAGTGGTTTGAGTGTCGGCTCTTGGACTGAAGGGTCATAGGTTTGATTCAGGTCAAGGGCATGTACCTCGGTTGCAGGCTCGATCCTTGGCCCCAGTCGGGGCATGTCAGGGAGGCAACCAAAAGATGTGTCTCTCTCACATCGATGTTTCTCTCTCTGTCTCTCCACCTCACTTTCACTCTCTCCAAAAATCAATGGGAATAATATCCTTGGGTGAGGATTAGCAAAAAAGAAAAAGAAAAAAGAATTAACCAATTAATACATAAATAAGAGGAACAACAAATCGATGTTTCTCTCTCTCAAATCAATCAATCAATAAAAAATAGGGATCATCATAGTATTTGTCTTGCGGGTTGTTGCGAGGGTCAAGTGAGGTTATCTACTAAGGCAGTGAACACAGAGCAGGCACACTGTAGACACCAAAATATTAGCTAAAAAGCACAATGACAGATATGAAAGTAAATTTTACACTGATTGTTCTTTAATTTCCCAGAAAAGAAAGGGCTGATAGGAAGGGTGGTTGAGGAGGTGGAAGGTGATGGGGGTGGTAGTAATATGTGGAAGGCACAGATTTCAAAACGGAATTGGGGGGTGCTCGTAAGGTACCAGTGTGACCTCTCCCAACCCCTACAGAGTTCTGTTCGCCAACAGTTTGCAGCTGCTGGATATTTTTATTACCTTACACTCCTTCTCTCTGATCATCCCCTCTCAGTGGACTCAGAAACCGTATTTCTTCTTCTAACATTCATATTTCAGAACCCCCTTACCTTTTCCTCCAAACACAGACTAGCTAGCATCTATCAAAGTGGACGGGGACTAGCATAGTTTATGAACCATCATTATGTTTGGCTTCCTGGGTTTATTTTTACTTCAAAGACAGTTCCTCTGGCCTCTTTTCCGTTTTCTCTCCGTGTGGAAGATGATTTCAGTTCGCACGTCACTGAGCACACTCGCAGGCTGAAGGCTTGCAGGGTAAGGAGTCCAGTGCAAGAAACACCAGGGCATCTCCAAATGGAGGGCCCGCATCTGGAGGCTGACCGCCTGGTTTGAACCCGGGCACCACCGATTATTACCGGGTGATCTCTCTCCGGAGAGGGGAGATATTCTGATAATTACCTCTTGGAACTAACGCCCTGTGCTTCTCATGGCAGCAGCCACACTCCACAGTAATCGCTTCTTTCCTTACACCCCACCAACTTTGAGGGCAATGATCAGATCTCATTCTTACTTAGCACCCTCCTTGGCGCCCAGCATGTCGTGGGCACTCAGGACATCTTTGCTGAATGAACAAATGGTTACTCCCCTTTGAAATTGTGATCACCAGGTCTTAACGGCACAATTTTCGAGTATTTTGATCTGGCAGCCGAGCGGTACCACACACAGGTGTTGCCCACTGTCAGTGCCTTTTTCTTTATCCCCCTAGTTTTCTCATTAAGTGTTACTACATGGCGTGCCATAATATTGTGTCTGCTGGCAGCTTTCTTGAGAATGAATCTGCCTTGGAAGGATCGAGGAACGTACGCCTTTCTTAATTACTATCATTATTGTATCAGACACTGTGCCACGTCTTTGATATCAGAGGAGGGAGAAAGTTGCAAACTTAAAGGAAGAAAAGAGATCTAATTCAGACTTTGATATGAAAGAGGAGTTGACAGCTTTGTGTCGTTGGGGATGGGATTTTCTGAGGGAGGTGCTGGAAGACGACATCCTAGTCTCTTACCGTGGAAGAGGAGCCCGGATGCAGGGCTGAGAGGGAAGAACTTCTGAGACAGCCTCACAACCATAACAGTAAGAGTGATACAGTAATTCTAGGAACATCAGCAAACACTCAGAGCTTCCCTCGTGCCCAGCGTCATGGTGCTTTGTTCATTCATGGATTCTATTACTTACGTTAGTGCAGCCATTGTGTCAGGCTCACTGAGCTTCTGGAGGCCAGGGACTGCCATACCGTACTTGTGTTGCATTTGGCATTTTGCTTTAGTATGACACACGCCTGTTTTTAGTAAGAGCCTTGCTATCCCCAGTGGGGTCTGAGGAACAGCAGCATCAGTCTGTCCTGGGAGCGTGTGAGAAATGCAGCAGCCTGGGTCCCACCCCAGACCTACTGAGTCAGAATCTGCCCTTTAACAAGACCTGCTACACGTTAAAATCGGAGAGGCACTGGACTGGGTTAGATGACTCCTCCGGCTCCTCCTCCCTGACATGCCTGACTGTAGACTCCCTGGACGATGGCCACATGTGACTGTAAGGTGCTTGAGTCTTCAGTAATTCACATTCACATGAGTCACAGCAACTTCCCTGGGAGCTTTTACCGATGCTGGGCACCTCCACCATATGGATGGCCTGTCCTGGCTCAGGCTTCAGACTCTGCTAAAATCTCTTAAGCAGTAGCTGTAGTCAGCATGTAGTCAGCTGTAGTCAACAAACCTTTTAATATAGAAAACCATAAAGACTCCCCCCCAAAAGTACTAGAGATAATAAACAAATACAATAAAGTTGCAGGGTACAAAACCAATATACAAAAATCTATTGTGTTTTTATATACTAATAACAAACTATCAGAAAGAGAAATCAGGAAAACAATTCCATTTACAATTGCAACAAAACAATAAAATACGTAGGAATCAACTTAACAAAGGAGGTGAAAGACCTGTACCCTGAAAACTATAAGAAATTGTTGAAAGAAACTGAAGAAGACATACAAAGATACTCTATGCTCATGGATTGGAATAATTAACATTGTTAAAATGTCCATATTATCCAAAGCAATCTATTTCTTCAATGCAATCCCTATAAAAATCCCAATGGCATTTTTCACAGAACTTGTGCAAATAATTCTAATATTTGTATAGAACCACAAAAGACTCTGATAAGCCAAAGCAATCCTGAGAAAAAAAAGAACAAAGCCAGAGGTCTCACATTCCCTGATTTCAAACTATATTACAAAGTTATAGTAATCAAAACAGTATGGTATTGGCAGAAAACCAGACACACAGAACAATGGAACAGAATTGAAAGCCCAGAAATAAGCCTACACATATATGGACAACTAATTTACAACAAAGGAGCCAAGAACATGCAATGGAGAAAGAAAAGGCTCTATAATAAATGGTGTTGGGAAATCTGGAGAGCTACATGCAAAAGAATAAAACCGGACCACTATCTTATACCATATACAAAATGAACTCAAAGTGGATTAAAGACTTGATTGAATATAAGATCTGAAACCATAAAATACATAGAAGAAAACATAGGCACTAAGCTTTTGGACACCAATCTTAGCGATGTTTTTGTGGATTTGACTTCAATGGCGAGGGAAACAAAAACAAACAAATGGGACTACATCAAACTAAAAAGCTTCCACACAGTGAAGGGGACCATCAATAACGACAAAAAAAAGCAACTAACCAAATGAGAGAAGACATTTGTAAATGATATTTTGATAATGGATTAATATCCAAAATATGTTAAAGAACTCATACAACTCAACAACAACAGCAACAACAAACCTCTTCTAAAAATAGGCAACAAAAAACAAGTGCTGGAGAGGATGTGGAGAAAAAGGAACCCTTGTATGCTGTTGGTGGGATTGTAAATTGGGGCAGCCACTATGGAATACTATAGGGATATTTCTCAAAAATTTAAGAATAGAGCCACCATATGATCCATCAATTCCTCTGTTGGGTATTTATTCAAATAAACATCAATTTAAAAAGACATATGCACCCTTATGCTCATTACAGCATTATTTAGAATAGCAAAGATAAGGAAACAGCCTGTGTTTATCAACAGATGAATGGATAAAGAAGATGTGACACATATATACAATGGAATACTAATGATCCATAAAGAGATGAAATATTGCCATTTGCAACAACATGGATGGACCTTGAGGGTGTTATGCTAAGTGAAGTAAGTCAGATGGAAAAGGACAAAAGCTGTATGATTTCACTCATCTGTGGAATATTAAAAAAAAGTAACAAGTGAACAAACAAATGAAAAAGAAACTCATAGATACAGACAACAGATTGATAGTTACCAAGGGGTATTGGGGGCGGGTGAAATGGGTAAAGGGCATCAGATGTATAGCGATGGACGAAACTAGACCTTTGTTGGTGATCATGCAATAAAGTATTCAGATATCAAAATGTACGATTGTACACATGGACCTTATAAAATGTGATTAACCAATGTTACCTCAATTAAAAAAGGAAGAATCTTCCAGCACACTCAACCACTCCCACTTCGCAAATGGAACACTGCTCCTGGAACCTGACCGCCTTGTTGGCTGCCGAAGCCTGTCTGACCACGTGTTCCAGCCGGAAGATGAGCTGATTGAGGCTTTATTTTCTATAAAGCATTTGGCATTCTGAATTATTAGTCTTACACATTTAAGTTATTTTAAATATGAGGTACCAGTAGTTAGATAGAAAACCACTTCTCTGTTTTTCTGAATACAAGGTGTGTGTGCTTTCTTACTAAGTTCCGAGTTCCCTTTTTGTAGCCATGGTCACGGCCCTGGAGAACCACACCTCATGCACCTTGACTGGGCAGGGGAAGGCGGCCGAGCCAATTGCCTGCGTGGAGATGTTTGCATACAGAGTTGAGTGTAGAACTTATTCACGTCACGTTGCCGCACAACTTTAATGAATACAGAAAAAAAAACGTCAGGTAATGCATTATTAAAGGCACACACGGCAGAGCTTCCTTTTATACAATTGAGCGTGAACTTATTAGCATTTCAGGTTGATACCACTTTTAGATTTAATTAGATTTCAGGCTTCAATCGATTTAGTAAATGAATTTCTCACTGCTTAAACGGTGTAATATGCCCTCGACAGTAGCTTTTCATCACTCTCTTCTCATTCCCTCATGCGCCCAAGCAGATCTCTGCTTCCGTCTTGGATTCAAAACCAGAGGTTATTCTCCATAGCTACTGCGCTGTATAAATCTAGTCTCTTTCGTGCTTAGAGACACGGGGGCCACGGGGAGGGCTATTTTTTATCCACGTTGTCTGACGTGAATACATTTGCCACCAATAAATTTAACTGATGCATAATCATAACAACACTAGCCTCTGTTTTGGTGACCCTTTGGCACTGTGAGTCTTTGTACTGTTGTTTTGCCATGAAGTCCACAAACCTCTATTTCCACTATGATGAGAGCATTGGGACTACTCAAATGGTGGGAAATTAAATGTAATGAGTCAAGCCATATTAGTGATTCTCAGGATGAGCTGGAGAGCTAGACCTTGCAAGTGCAGCAATTTAGTGATGTTCCACGTTTGTTTAGAAGTGTGGAGAGAGTGCTTCTCTGAGCCATGGGAGGAGCCTAACCCCGGGTTACTGTTTCCTGCCTGCAGGAACTTAAGTCAGCTGTGGGCCTACCATGGCCTCATCCGTGAAGTGGGGCTCCTGTGTGTTTGTGGGGTTAGGGAAAGTGGTGTGAAAATAGGGCTCTTTCTGATTATGTGTAATAACCATGATCCAGATAAGTAATGTTTATAATACAAAGTGGGAGAAGTGATATTATCTGATGGATGTTTAATTTCTAAATGAACGAGGACCTCAGATGAAAGACAGCTCAGTGAAGGAAGTTTCTTTTTTACTCTATTGCACTGTACATCTCCAAACGAATTGCATTTTGAAAGTTCAGTTGGAAAGGGGGTTAAAGACACAGCAACCAAAGTAGGATAGTATAAGTACCAATCCATTGCTATAATACAAATCTATTTCGATAGTATAGTGATAAACCCATTTTGGCCACAGAGCAAAAGCTGTGTTCAGAATGCTGTGAATTCACAATTCGGGGGGAAAATTTAGTCAAGAAGCAAATCCCAGAGACAAAATGGCATTGTGGCTGATTTGCAGGCTCATCTCCAAGGACAGGGCTACTTTTTTATTTTTTTTACTTTTGCTAGACTCCGCATGCGCTAGGTTATATAAGAGGTCCGTGAATTAGAAAGCACATAAAAACAGCCTTCTGATTTTCCACCCTCGCATTATCCATTTAAGGAATGACAACCCTGTTATTAACCCCAGTCCTGATTTCTTCCAAAGGGGAGAATGGAAAGTGCTAGACTGCCATGGAATGCTAGTCCCAGGGCCTTCTGTAAACTGGGGCATTCCCACGGCCTTTCTTTACGACGTTGAAGAGTGCGGTTGTCCCTTATTTAATACAACCGTCCCCATTCTTACTTTGGGTGATGTTTCCTCAGGATTAGACTCAGATTATGCATTCTGAGCAGGAATGCTGCATAAGAAATGTGTCCTTTATAGGGTCTCACCTCTGGAGGCACAATTGCGTCCACCTGTTCTCATTGGTGATGCTAATATTCATCAACTTGAAGACTAGACCGAACACCCTTCAGTGTAGTCTCATTCATTCTTTGTATAGTTACCTTATTTTTGCCTTGCAACTAATCAATTTTCTGTGGGAGGTACTTTAAGAGTATACAAATGTCCTGCTCTTTTTCAAAATTTCTCCCTAGAAATTATGGATGATCCTTGCCTGAGCCAGTCTTTACTATGAAAGTTATAAATTGATGACTTTTCAACTTTGGCACTTACCAGTTGGCATTCTGCTGTAAACAAGAGCCCTCCTTCCACTTGTTATTCTATTTATTATCTATATGGTTGCAGCACTTTCTGTTTTTCAGCGGTTCATAATTCATTACTGTACTTAATTTTTTAGGGCTCAAATTGTCCCAGTCTTAGGCAGTGGGAGCCTCATCAGGCTGACGTGGTCATGCTCAGATGTATTGGGGAAGGATACCTGGTATATGGAAACCCTGCCCTGCCAGCCACCCTTCTGTGCCCCTTCTGTGCCTGAAAATGAGTTCATGGCTGGCCACACCCCAGTTTCCTTTAATGCTCAAAAAGAGAATAAATTAGAATCTTTAAGATCCTCTTCAGCTTTAAAATTCTCTAGTTCTGAAAACTGAGGTAGGGATTTTATTCTCTTGAATTAGTATTCTCACATATTGTCCCTCCCATCAACCCTATGATTTCTGTTCTTATGAAATAGGCACTTTGCATAGGTTATCTTTTAAGATAATTTCTTAGCCCTAACTCGTTTGGCTCAGTGGATAGAGCATCGGCCTGCGGACTGAAGGGTCCCAGGTTCGGTTCCGGTCAAGGGCATGTACCTTGGTTGCGGGCACATCCCCAGTAGGGGGTGTGCAGGAGGCAGCTGATCGATGTTTCTCTCTCATGGATGTTTCTAACTTTCTATCCCCCTCCCTTCCTCTCTGTAAAAAATCAATAAAATATATTTAAAAAAAACCCACAAGATAATTTCTTATCCTTCCAAATTATCCCTAATGGTAGAAGTATTATCAGGGTGTTAATTAATACAGTTGCTAGCTAGATCATAGAGACACAAAGTATTCTCACACTAAGGGAAATGAATCTCTATAGCAGCCTGTTAAAGGGCGTATTTCTGAATTCTTCCTAAGATGACATGAATGAATGCTTACCCATAATGAAGCCACTCCAATCAGCTCCTCGTTTCTTCTTCACTCATTTTGACAGATTGTTCTGGAGATGTTGAAAGTGCCATTTACATTTTTAATAATTAGAGCTTTTATCTAGAGACTGGGTGACCGGATGGTCAGGGTCTACACACAGACCTTCATTTTAGGGAAAGAGCAGTGTTTCCCTATACATCCCACCAGCTTCTGAGGTTGTCAGTTACAGAGGATTTGCCACCAACAATTATAATTCATCCTAACAGTACCTTCTCTGTAGTTTTCATCGCTCGAAAGTTAGGGCTTCTGCAAACTCGAGAGTCATGGGTGTTCGACTCAGGTATCACTTTCTATCATCTGTCATCTGAGGGCACGCCTTTTGTCCTCCACCTGTTGGCCCCAGTGACATGCAGGGAGGTGTCCCTGCTCCCTGTCCTCGGGGAAAACTCCTTAATGAGACTGTTAGTCAAAGCGAATGTTCTCACAAAGGGAGTGAAACAGCCACCCTGACCTGATGGTGGATTTTGCTGGAAATCTGAATTGAGGTCCGGGGCATTTAACCTGGGTGTCACGTCTTCATTTCTGTCAAGTGTAGACTCAGTAGTAGGGAGGGTGGAGACTTTATCTACTAAGAAAAATGTTCCACAGTGGAGATTTTCACTTTCGATTTGGAAAAATGCTTAAAGTATGAAATTACAAAACCAATATTTTCACACCAGAAGACGAAAATAACACATTGTGAGGAGCATCAGGCAGAAAACAAAACAAGACAAAAACTCCCCAATAAAACAACAAAACCCAGCCAATATGTATTTAAGCTTCTTCCTTATGCAGCCATCTCACAGACCTTGTCCAAAGATACCGTTTTTAGGAGGTTAAGTGAAGTCCTTGATTGGAAGAGGGAAGAAATGGGAGGTCCGCCGAGACCTTCGTCCCTGCTGGTTCAGGCCTGGCTCAGGCCCCTCAGGCCCCTCTCAGCAGGACCACCGCCATCTCCCACACCTGCCTTTCCACCGCACCCTGCCCCTCCTCACTGCGTCACGGAAGCCAGGTGGGATCTTTCTAGAAGGCAAATTTCTGTCCAGCCATTCCTTTGCTTAAATGGGTTTAATGGCTCCCCAGTGCCCTTAGGATGAAGTGTAAACTCCCATGACATACGAGCATGTTCGGAGAGGCAGTATGAAGGCAGCGCTGACCCCCGTGGGCTCTGAGCCGCACTTCCCGGGTTAGGGTGTCGCCTCAGCCACTTTCCAGCTGAGAACCCTGAGGCGAGTTACTGCCCTCTCTGGGCTTCCACTGCCTCCACTGTGGAGATGGGAGTGATGATACAGTCCTGCCAGGGTGGCTGGGAGGCACATACTGAACACCCAATAAACATTCACGATTACCATGATTATTTCTGCCCTGCTCTCAGTTGGCCTCTGCCCCTATGCCCTTGCCCTCAGTCATACCCAACTATTTACAGACACCCCCCCCCCAACCCACATTCCCCCATGAGACTTATTTCCTCTTGTCTCTGCTTCCTTTGCCTGCAGTGTCATCACACACACACTCACTCACTCACACACACTCATCTATCTACATCCTCTGTATTCACCAACTCATCCTTTGGCCAATTCTTCCACAACCTTCAACGCTCAGCTCAGGTCAAGGATCCCTTACTCTGAACAGCCCACCTGGACGTCACTCTTTCCACTTCACAGGTTCTCATGCTCCACGCCTTCCTCTGACCCACCATTGATCACACGATGCAGTAATGGCCTGTTCACTTGTAGGTCTTTCCTCGGCGCTGCCCGCCTTCTGTGCTCCCCCCCACCCCCCACCCGGCCACAGTGAAAGAGGGATTACAACTTGATCATTTCTAGATACTCACTGCTCACAAATGCTGGATACATGGGCAGATGGATGGATGGAGGGGTGGGTGCATGGATGGATGGAGGGATGGGTACATGGATGGATTGATGGATAGATGTTATCAAGGGAATCTGATCTAGTGACAGGAAACTTCCCAAGGCAGCCCATTGGGTTATAATCACAATCACACTAAATCTACCTGAAAATGCAATTACTCCATCATGTTTTCTGACCCATTGCTTGTCCATATTAAACTTACCTGGTTTCCTGTGTCATCCCCTCCAACAGTATGCGTTCAGATCCCCTCCTTAATCCTGGTTGGTACCCTCCAAACATTCTCCTCTTTGTCAGGCTCTCTTTGAAGTAGGCTCTGAAACTGAGAGTGACCCTGCAGGTGTGGGGCTGCTAAACTCCGGGATATGTAAGTGTGTGGCTCCGTGAGTAAACATGCTCAGCACCATCTTGCCAGGCGCCAGGAGCCTCATTTTGATGCACTGTGAGGCTCCACCAAGAATAGCAGTCATCATCTTAATAATAAACCGTCAGGGCGGCCTCAGCCCAGGCACAGTCCTCTAATCTGCTGGTGGTTATCAGGCAAGAACGCTGCTGTGGGAGTTAGAATTCACTCTTAGAGATGCTTCCCGAAAGGGACTAAAACAGGAAGGCTGAGGCCAGATGGAACCTGTAAGGTCACCCATTCCAGTTTCCTGTCTGATGGTTCAGTCTCCTCTAAACACCCTTTTAGCTCAGGCTTACACTCATCCTCGATGGGCAGTGCCCTGCCTCGTTAGGGCCTTGTGACTTGTTAGCAAGTTCCTTATACGTATACAGTATCCAGCTGAAAACCACTGCCCATTGCCGCTGTCCATTTGACGTTCAGACAACAAAACTTTCATATCATTTACACATGCAAAAGATTTCCCGTTTTCAATTTCTGGAAGGAGCCAAGAATTATATGCACAGGATTGCTTATGTGTCCAAATAAAGAAATCTGGCTTATGTGTGGGCTGGTAGTGGGAGAGATTGTTTTCTTAAAAGGTGATGAGAATAGTTGTGCTACAGTTAGGTATCTTATTTCAGAGGCAAAGCCCCATTTCTATCTGTTGGTGTTGGTCTTATGTATTTACATGTAAAAGTTGATGTATTAAATAATTGCTTTTGAGTTATTTTGTCTTCAAACTGCAATGTACAGTGAAAACTGCCAGAGCAGACAGAGGCGTTGGTGCCTTAGTACCATGTATCATTCACACGTTGATTCACTCAACAGGTATTTATTTTTATTTTTAGAGAGAGAGAGGAAAGAAGAGGGGGAGAGAGAAAGAGAAACATTTATGTGAGAGCAAAACACCAATTGGCTGCCTCCTGCACATCCCCTGCCAGGGATGGAGCCTGCAGCCCCGGCTTGTGCCCTCACCCTCTGGTGCATGGGAGAATGCCCAACCAACTGAGCTACACGTGCCAAAGCAACAGATAGTGAGAATTTGCTTGGTGCCCTCAAGGAGTCTGCAGTCCATGAAGGGAGAGAACGTTTGATGTTGATCACACTGTGTGGAAAATCTTGTTGACTTTGCCGTTCTTTGCCAGTGGTTATGTGCTGTGCATTGCTGACTTCCCACTACCTGGCACATTGGAAGCACATGGTGAATATTGGCTAAATGCGTCAGTGGCTGGATCCATGAAGGGAATAAGCACAGTCTTTGGCACTTGATACGCGGAGCTAGCTATGCGGCTGGGGATGAGGACATGTGGTTTTATAAAACAGGGACCCATCTTGCAGGGTTGGTTGTGAGGATCAAAAGAGATAATGTGCAGAGTGCCTAGCACAGTGCCTGGTATACAATTCTAAAAAGAAAGAAAGAAAAGCCTTATTTCGTTCCTAGTCTAGCTCCATCTATCTCAGGGGTGGGCAAACTTTTTGACTCGAGGGCCACAATGGGTTCTTAAACTGGACCGGAGGGCTGGAACAAAAGCATGGATGGAGTGTTTGTGTGAACTAATATAAATTCAAAGTAAACATCATTACATAAAAGGGTACGGTCTTTTTTTTTTTTTAGTTTTATTCATTTCAAACAGGCCGGATCCGGCCCGCGGGCCGTAGTTTGCCCACGGCTGATTCTATCTGTACAGGAAAACAAATGAGAACGTATTTCTAGAGACTTCATTGGTTTGCTCGTGTTTAAAGACACGGCCTCTCAGCAGAGCCCCACCCCCGAGCCCTTTGGAAGGAGCGGAAATCAGCTTTACCCTGGCAAAGAGGAAACCCAGGGTCTCACTCGAGGAAGAGAGAACAGTGCTGGAGGTGGGTGGTGGTGATGGTTGCACAACAATGTGACTGTACTTAAATGCCCCTGAACTGAATATCTAAAAACGGGAAAGTGGTACATTTTATGTGAGGCTTTGTTTCTCTATTCTCATCTACCGCATGTCTGTGATCTTCAAATAGATGCTTGAGGGCATAAAAGAACCTTGCCATTTAAAGATACCCCACAAGGAATCCTGTTTTAATGTCAGTTGTCGCCTGCCATATGGCCGGTGGGCTGAGGTGCCGGGCAGGCTGGGTGCTCCTGGGACACGCGTAGGGGCGGAGCTGGAAGCGAGGGAGAGTCAGACCCCACTCCAGGGTGAGTTTCTGTGTCCAGTGCTCATTGTCCGTAGAGAAGGCATTAACTCGGGCTTTACTCAGGCAGATCACTAACCCAGGAGGCCAGCCTGGTGGGGAGGGGGACCACACAATCATTGCTCTTTATAGAGACTCAGGAAATTTAGTGGCGTCCAGGGAAGCCTGTGGCTGAAAGCCTCTCCTCCTACCCTTCCTTGGCTTACTGGGTGCCTGGTGTGAGGCCCAGCTCAATGGGAGACACACCAGCAGGTATGGGGAGCTGCTTTATTCCCACCCTCCTTGGCTGAGCCAGGTGGGGACTGGGTTGCTCTCCCTGGTGGAAAGCTGCAGGGACTTGGCTGCGAGGAGCAGGGAGACCACAGCGGAGCCTTCCCCGCTCCTGTGCTCCCCTTTGGCCAGTGTGGTGTCAAGTATATTTAAATGTATTTTATTGATTTTTGAGAAAATGAGCATCTGAGACAACTAGTGTTACAAAAGGACCCACCTGTTGGAAAAATGGAAGGTACCTGGGCCCTCCACGCCCAGGGCCTTAATTCCTAGAGAGAGCTGAGACTTGCCGACACGTTTGCCACCAGAGAGCAGTGGTTCTGCATCAGCGTCGCCTGGGGGACGCGTTCAGGTTCATGGCTGGGTCTGAGGCGGGGCCTGGGGGTCTGCATGTGCAGCAGGTTCCGCGATGCTGCTGGCTGCTCCAGAGGCCGAACTTCGAGAACAGCGATCACAGAGTAATCCTTTTCTTCCCCGTGCTCTGAATGTAAATTATGTCTGTTTGTTTTTTGCCACGTCCCCCATTTCCGTCAACATCTTCCACTGATATGCTTGTCTGTGTCTCCTTTGAACAGGTATTTTGACGTCGGCCTCCATGATTTCTTAATCAGGTAAGCCAGGAGTTTCTATTTTCCATATCACTGAGGAGCATGTCTATGAGGGAGGGCTGACAGGAAAACGAAATCCCGTTCAATATCTCGATAAATGCGGGCAGCTGTACACTTGTCAAGAAAACACCACGACACTCTGTGTTTCCGCGCTTTCCCAGAATCACACCGGATTATCCTTCACAGACAATCGAAAGGAAGTTCATGTTTAAAGGGGTTTGCATCTGAAGTGACAGTTACACGAGAGCTTGAACAAGCTTGATTCCACCCACTGGGCATCTGGAAAGACAAACAGAAGAGCACCAGCTTGTATTCACGTATCAAACAGCCCCCTTCGCCAGTTTCCCCACTGAGTTTAAGCTTTTTAAATGGAATCTGTTGGTTGTTTTACAGTCATAAGTAATTGAAAGATTACAGATGGCAGTTCATATCCTAGTTTATTGGTGATTTTTACCAGAGTTGTCTTATGGAGCATATTAATTCCAAGTAGCTATTAAATCAAACAGAGGTTAAATGGAAATATACCAGAATATTAACAATGTGGGTAAGAATATGCCTGAGATTTTTTTTTTCTGCTATCAACTTCGGTGTATTTTCCAGATTTTTTTTTTAAATTGAGCATGTATTCATCTAACGGAGGTGAAAATTATCATTAAAATGCCTGTCAAAAATATATGTGGGAAGCAATAATGGTTGTGGAGGGAGTGTAAGCTGAAGATTAGAAGGAAACCAGAAATCATGTTGAGTGATGCGCTTTCTGCAAACGCCTGGCTCTAAATGCGAATTAATTCTGACTGAGTCTGCTCTTAAATAGTCTGCAAACCCCGTGTGACTCCTGGAAAGGGTGGGTCAGTTCTCTGCCTGCGTGACCATCTCCCTGTGATGAAATGCTCTCTCGGGGAAGTGGACATAATCGGCATTGCCTTTATCCTAAATCAGCAGCATCGCCTCTGTGCTGGATTACACCTGGCCGTGTTCCCCGAAAGGCCATAGCACCGTGTCCTTTCTCCAGGGCCTTGTCCTGGGCTGCACCTTGAAATCCCCCCCATGCACCCCAGACCCGAGGACGATGGACTGTCCTGGCTTTCTCCAGGACGTTGCACACAGTGTATGTACCGCTCCCCGTGACACATCAAGGGTGTAGATGCATTTCAGCAGGAGGGATAGAGGACCGGGCGGCATGGGAATTCCATATGGAAAGTGATGAGGACAAGCTGTCAGGGTGTGTGCTGCAGGGAGCAGGTTGGACTTTCGAGTTCGTGTCTTTGGTGCTCTGAGTCTGTCCGACTGCCGTGCTACTGTTCTCGTCAGTCCTTGTCGAGGATGCAAGCTTGTACTTCCCTTAGGTTCTCTGGTCCCTTTCTCGAGGGCAGGGAACATGTGCTAACCACCTCGCTATGATGACACGGTGTAGTGTCAACTTCAACAGACATCTGTGGTGGGGGTGAATGAATGAAACGGGGCAAAAAGGACAAGGAGGGTGAGGATTAATAAGAAGCTGTCTAGTCATTTATTCAACAAATAATTGAGCCTACCTAGACGTGCCGCTCCCTTGGGCATATCCTGGAATACCGTCCTGAGAGAAACAGACGTTTGATTTAGAGCTTTCCCTGAGCGTGCCCTTTCCAGGCTGTGGCGTGTGACTGGAAGTGGGGCGGCGGCGTGGTCTCCCCCTGGACCCTCCTTCCTTTCCTCCTGGGCTCCAGCCCTGTCTTGTCGGGTGGGGAGGAGGGAGGAGCGGTTAAGTCCCTGTGATAAACGGGTGCTGGGATCTTCTCGCCCTTCTTCGTGGGTGCTGGTGAGATGCTCTAACGCGTCCCCTTCATCTGCGTTCCGTGAACCAAGCAGGGGGAGAGGAAGGCTTCTTTTGGCCCTGCCGCCTCTCGGCAGTTTTCTCCCCCCTGGTCTGGTAGGCAGAGCAGATAGCATGTTCCTGGCGCATTCACTTGGGGAGTGAAAGGTCCGTCTCCCCTTCCTGCAGCCATGCCCGGTCTCTGTGACCAGGTCTCTCATCCTCCCTCCCATGAAAACCAGACACAATGGGTCCAAGGCCGCCTGTCACTATGTGAGCCAAAGTAAGCAGAGACGGGGTTGAATAACATATGAGCATTTATTCCAATAATGCCGGCAGGATGGGGACCCTGGAAATTCTGCTCGCACCCCCCTTGCCAGTTGGCTGGTTATATACACGCGAGGGAGAAGAGAGCTACGTTCACTGCAAGTGTAACAGGGAAAGGAGAGGGGCGGGTCTGTGGTCCGGCCTTTGGGAGCAGCAACTTTCTCACCGCGTGGATGCTGTCTACCCACAGGGATGTGTCCGAGGCCATGAAACGCAGCGATGCCTTCGCTGCTTTAAATCGGGATCTTTAAAAGGGTTCTGTAATCCTGCCAACGAAGCTACAGGATAAGCGAGGCTTAGAGATTTTCTGTGGCTTTGGTATCCCTGACTTTCTCTAATAAGGAAATTAAGAGTTTGCTCATTTGGTTTCAGGAAATTTTGTGAAATTTCTGAGAAATCAACCCTGACTCTAAGAGCAAAAGAAGGCTTAGTTTCCATGCGGAATGCTGGTTCCTAACATCGCTGTGGGAGGCGGGGTTGGGGAAGAGACTGGGGAGAAGGCGATGGGGACACTGTAGCTGCCTGTCAGCCCCATAGGGACCGCAGGCCTCGGCAATGCCAGCCTGTGGCGGAAAGTCGAAGCAGGTCTCCCCACACCTGCTGGGGCCTTCATTAGTTGCATGCTCTCCTAGGTGTTTCTCTCCTACGTACCACTGAGCAGGCACCTGCAGGCAACCGACTTCCTCCCGGCCCTGCCGGCTCACACGCAGCCTAATGATTCTTCCTGCAGGCTTCATGCCGGGCCACCGCCCTGGTGCCCTGCTGGGTCCGTGTGCTCCTGTCACATTTATCTCGGATGTCTGCGGGCATGGCGTGATGATTACTCACACCACACAGAGCAGAGATAGATGCATTTCCCCCCAGGGTTTTGTAATTTATTTGTTTGTTTAATTACATGCTCTTTTTATAAAACATCCCTCCCATGCCCACTCAGCAAATCTCCTGCATCTCCTACTTCCTGTGCATCTAAGCGATGATGGAATTCCTAGAGGAAGCCCAGATAGAGGGGGTCTGCATTTCCTGATCCCAAGCATCCTGAGATCCTCACAGAAGCACGCCCACTGTGACTGACTTCCCAGCCACCTGCAAGGGCTGTCTGGATGGGGTGAACCCCTCTTTGCTTTCTCTCCGAGGACGTGCTCTCCGCGGGATGCACTTTTGGAAGTCACTCTCTGGAAGAGGGTTGGCATTGCATCACGTGTCCTTAACTAGTCTTCCTGACCAGCCGTCAGCTTTTTGTGCAGTTGCCCAGCTCTGTTGGGGCACCACAGAAGGGCACAGAGGCCTCTGGGGGCAGACCCAGTGGACAGATGCACTCCTAGCCCGGAGGAGGCCTGCGGCTGGGCCTAGGGCTCTGGGTTCCAGGACTCGGCCTCAGACGCCAGCACCTCTGCCACCTGTCGTGCCTGTGCCTGTGCCAGTCTCACTTTCTTATCTGCCAGGGAAGACTGACCGAATCCAGGGTTTCACGAGGACTGGGTGAGATGATCCATGAGAGAGAATTCGGGACCATGGTAACGTATTGTAAGGTCAGTCACCAGCCTGTTGCTCTAATCCTGTCGGGCGAGGGGCTGGGCAGCATGGTGACTTCTTCATGCTCTTTCCTAAGGTGGAAAAAACATAGCCTGTTTCCAAGGAGTAGTAGAAATGTAACAGGTAGTAGAAGTTTTAATAGGCGTATACAAATAATCTCTCTTTCATAGCTGATGATTTGCTGGACATTGGCTGGAATCCCTGAGGTTGGGAGAGGGATAGTGGAAGGAAGGCCGGTCACTGATGTACAGATAGCTATATCCACACATCAGATGTTAGGCGTGGACTGGCCTTTTATCACAGAAGCCACTTAGAGGGATGCTCTTGCTGTGTGTGTGTGTGTGTGTGAGTGTGTCCCTCCTTGTGCTGTATCTGCATGGGAAATATAGCAAAGGTTTTGGCTGAAAATTATGTGGGGGTGGGCGAGAATCCCTAGTTATATAGTATACCCATGGGTGTATTTCCAAGAGCTAAAATGCAGATAAAATATATGGTGTTCCAGATGAAACCAAAACAGCAGCAAGAAGGCGTCGTTGCCAGCTGGTTTCAGTTGTGACCAGGCCACTGAAAATAAACACACTGTGGAATCTGAAAGCCAACAGCCTGACCCCCTCCGTTCTGAGCCTCGGAGCCTGGAAGAGCAGTGTGGGGGTGCACGGGGCGATTCCAGCCGGGGCAGCACCCTCACTCACACAGCCGCTCGGAGGGGCAGGGAGCGGATACCTGTCCATCAGCCACTGCCTGCCCCTGGCCCTCTGACTGCCGAGGACTAACTGCCGTAAAGTGGTGGAATTCCTGGGACAAATGTTTTCTTTTAAATTGGGGATTATGCTTTTAGAGCTTTAGTAAGCTCATCTCTACAGCCTCTGCTATGAACTGTGTAAATAACTGGAAGACATTTGCTGAAATGAAGACATTTCAGCCCACAGACCCTCCCCATCCCCACTCACCAGCCCGGAGCCTCGGACCCCTGGTGCTGCCTGGTGGGTGGCTCACAGCCACTGCTGGGGTTTTGAGATGAGTTTCACAGCAGCTCTTCGAAGCGCTTGCAACTCTGATGAGACAGAATGTGTCCAGTTCTCCCCCGTTTCCCACTGGGAAAGCCAGCTGTCTGCCGTTTCCACCCCAGCGTGGCCGTCCCAGTCGTGCTGGCTGGGCGCCACGTTCCTGCCGGTTGACTGTGGGCTTTGCAGCCTCCCCTGTTAGTGACTGTGTTCCTCCCGTTAGTGACTGTGTCCTTCCCATTAGTGACTGTGTCCCTCCCGTTAGTGACTGTGTCCCTCCCGTTAGTGACTGTGTCCCTCCCGTTAGTGACTGTGTCCCTCCCGTTAGTGACTGTGTCCCTCCCGTTAGTGACTGTGTCCCTCCCGTTAGTGACTGTGTCCCTCCCGTTAGTGACTGTGTCCCTCCCGTTAGTGACTGTGTCCCTCCCGTTAGTGACTGTGTCCCCCCCGTTAGTGACTGTGTCCCTCCCGTTAGTGACTGTGTCCCCCCCGTTAGTGACTGTGTCCCTCCCGTGCTGCGTCATGTCGTGGGAAGACCAAAGGGGGCAGAAGCTTTTCCTTCCCATTTGAGCTGGAAAAGGACCCGTGTGTCCCAATGAACAGAAAGCTAGTGATGTCACTGGGCATTCAGATAACTGATGTGGGGCTGATATGGGTGATGGGGAGAATAGCCAAGGCACCTGTCATATAACCCCCCGGGGCTAGTGTTTGGGGGGGCATTTTGGAGGAGGCGGGATTTCCCAAGCTTGGGGCTACTCACATGTGGGACCAGCTAATTGTTGGGGGGCTGCCCTTTGCCCGGCGGGTGGTTAGCAGCATCTCTGGCCTCTGCTCACTAAATGCCAGTAGTACCCTCAGTGGTGACACCAGAAATGCCTGCAGAAAGTGCAGGTGTCCCCAGCGGGTGGGGTGGGTGGAGGAGATCTGCTCCTGGTTGAGAACCACCTGCTGTAAAAGAAATACCACGTCCGGCTTTGAACTGTAGATAAAAGAGGATGCGGAAAAGGTGGCCTCAAGTTTAAAATGACGTCTGTCCGTGGCCTCTGATACAGCCTCCCCAGTTGCCTGCAATCATGTCTAAAAAAACTGAAAAAGATGAGCACAAGAAAACCGGAAAGTAAGCCTGGGACTCTGCCTGTCATCAGGCCCCATGAGAAATTTCTTTTAACACGGCCCTTGGAACTGGCCTGAAAAAGGAAGTCGGTGGCCCACGGATACTGGCCCTGCCCTCCTGTCTGTCCCAGCAGTTCAGAAAGGCAGGTTCTGTTCTCACCAGAAAAGTGGGCTGCCCCCCGCCCCCTAAACATAGTAGTTGGCTTTGTCCCAATGCAACTGTTGCATTCCCTCTCCCTCCCTTCTTTCTGCTCCACTGTGGAGACTCCAATAGCAACACGATGAGTGGACAGGATGCGGGGAGGTGGGGCTGGCCTGTCGGCGGTGTGTACCCGCCCTCCATCCTCCACAATCACTGCTGGAGGGGACAGGGCAGACAGAAAGGGCCTTGCCAACACGTCGGGAATTGCCACTTTAATGTGTCATGCTGGCGAACGGGGCAGAGGAGCAAGGAAGTGGGGTAGGCCCCCTCCCTCCAGGAAAGGAGACCTTGAGAAACGGGGGTGGGACTGTGCTGGCACCTGGTCTGTTCTTCACGTGAGTCGCCTGAGAGGAAGATTGGACTACTAAGAAGGCAGAGAACACAGTGAAAGGCAACGAACGTCCCCTTTACTTTTTTGAGAAACTACAGTCATTCGAAGTCCTCGTTATTTATTTTACAAAGAGCTATGCGGTGGTTCTGTAATTTTTTGGGGGGAGGGGGGAGATTTTGTATTTTTTTTGTAGTGATATTGTAAAATTTTGTAGAGGTACTATAAAATCTTTAAATGATTTGCTCTTTTTTGTAATTAAAAATTTTCTTTAAGTGGTTGTATATGTTTTGTATTCTTTTTTCTCCATATAGACTTTGATGAGAATGGATTCATTATATGCCACAATTTGCTATTATTGTACATCATGTAAATGAGTTATTTCTATCACTGAAATATGATGTCCAGTATAATATAAAAAGTAAAAGAAATATATTCTTTTTTGATAGATATCAAGTTGTTGATAGATACTATATTTTACTTCACTTAAAGATTTATGTAGAGAAAAAAAATAATATGTAACCATTGAAAAAAAATCCATTATAAAGTACAGGGCATATCACCCCATGTCTCAGGGAAGAGCACCCCTGTGAAGTGAGTTAGTGTAAGAAGGAGGAGAAATACTTTAAAAATGCTTTACTCTCCGCAGTATGAGATAAAATGTGGCATAAAAGAAATAGGAATGATAAGCCATCGTAGAAGATAAAAAAGGGAAGAATATGGAGTGAGGTGAAATAAGAAGGAATTACAGGAAAGTAAGGATGCAGGCACACAATTAAAATCCGCTTTGGAGAGTGTGCAGATGGGAATCGGCCCTCAGAACATGGACGCGAAGGCAGCCTGGAGATGCCTTCCAGAGTGTGGAGAAAACAAAGGGGAGAATCTGATGAGAGAAAATAGCAGCTCTGAGGAATAACCGTGGGACGGTTGAAGTTCCTGAAGATGAAACCAGAATCAGGAGAGCAGAAGCAATTTAAACAATAAAGAAAAATGGCCTGGGCTTGAAAGGGCTGACCATACTACAGACAATACACAGGAAAGGAGCCGTGTGAAGGCACGTGGGTCATTGTTTTGAGATTACTGAACAAAGGAAGATGCTGTACAAGAATCCAAGCAGAAACAGGGTGACGGACAAGGAGCAAAAAGATGTCAGACCCTTCACGGCAGACACAGTGAAACGATGCCAACTGAGTGCTGAGAGGAACAGATGGTGGCTCAGCAATATGGTGTCATGTGGAAGGAAGTGTGTTAATGTGTGAAGGCAACAGGAGGACTGCTCTCAGAATGCTCTGGGGTGTCGGCTGTGGTCAAGCCTCTTCTCCTGGGCTCCCTCCCCTTGAAGGTGTCCCTGAGCCCCGGGCCTCCAGCTAACCTCACTGGGCCAGGAGTGGACACAGGTAGGGCGTAACCTGTGATTTAAGATCTGGAAAGTAGAGATGAGCTGGGCCAACTAGATTCTTCTTCAAGGGTTTTGGGATAGAGACAATGTTTCGGTTGGTACTGAGGGCTGGAGCCAGAAAGTCGCAGAGATGAGGGTGTCGTTGGCACCAGGGCAAGTCAGACGATGTGCAGGCAAACCTTCTAGGACAGCGGTTCTCAACCTGTGGGTGGCGACCCCTTTGGGGGTCGAACGACCCTTTCACAGGGGTCCCCTAAGACCATCGGAAAACACATATATAATTACACATTGTTTTTGTGATTAATCACTATGCTTTAATTATGTTCAATTTGTAACAATGAAAATACATCCTGCATATCAGATATTTACATTACGATTCATAACAGTAGCAAAATTACAGTGAAGTAGCAACGAAAATAATTTTATGGTTGGGGGTCACCACAACATGAGGAACTGTATTAAAGGGTTGCGGCATTAGGAAGGTTGAGAACCACTGTTCTAGGAGAAGCAGAGACTGAGGAGGCAGGAAGAGTGGAGAGAGAGAGAGAGAGAGAGAGAGAGAGAGAGAGAGCAGGGTCAGAGAGAAGCAGAGAAGTCACGCAAGGAGACACAGTAACTGTCTCACTTCCTTTCTTGCTCCCTCGAGGCCTTTGACGTTTGTCCCGTGTCCTTACTGTGCATCCTCTTGGACATGAGCACATGTCTGTTCCTTTCAGTCAAGAAAAGTTCCTGCTACAAGGGCATTTTTAGATCATCAGGGATGGATTAAGTATACTGCCTCGCAACCTTTAATCAAAAAAGTCTCTGGAAGTAGAATAAAAGTGATAAGTCAGTGAAGATTGGATTTCTCTGTGGGAGTCTCCTCAGGCTTAGCACTTAATTTACCACTAAAACCTAAGGTGACTTGTTGTCTAGTGAACGACGCTGGGGTCTGAGCCCCCCTCTCAGGGTGCAGAAGACGGCAGCGGGCTTGGTGTTTCTTCTCACAGTGGCACCTGAATGAAACTTATAAGTGAAGCACGTTGTTAGGGCTCATTACTCCTAATTTAGGCGATAATCCTATAATGTGACATAAAAGATGGTCCGGAACAGCCTCTCTCCCAGGTAGCATTTATCATCAGAATTATAATTGAATTTAAATGTAAATACAATGATGTAGCAAACGTGTAGTCATCCACAATGTTGCCTAGGAAGGAAACTGGGAAAAATATACCAGAATATTATATTGACGTGGTTTTCTTTGATGGTTGCGGGGAGAGGTGATTTTTCCCTCCCTCCCTTCCTCTCTGTCCTCACCCCACAGAATGTATATGTGTATTTGCTTCAGTGAGTCTCAATTTTTAAATGGATAGATGAACTATATTTTAAAAATTAGAGATGATACTGAGCAAATTTTGCTTCGTTCTAAAAACCACAATAACAACTGAGGAAGTGCCGGGCACTGTGCTCAGGGTCTTTGCGAGCACTGTCCCCCAGATCCTGTGTGCGAATCCAGTAAAGAGAGTGCGGGTTGTTGCTGTTTCCAAACTGAGGAAACACGAGGTCGTTGAGGTCTCACAGGCAGCTAAGGGATTTGAATCCAGATCCACTCCACTCCCGAGTCTTCTCTCTACCCCCGCCACTGCTTCCTTTGAATAGGCCGGAGATTGAGGCAGCCCTGGCAAGATTGTGTCCCAGGGCTGGGGCTCAGGGTCTCACCGAGTGTTTCCATTCTGCTCTCACTGCTCCCCCGTGGACACCGAGGCACAGGAAACTCGGGGAAAGCTCCCACAAACACTTGGGAAAGGGGCCTGGCCCCGCCGCCCAGGCCAGGCAAGCAGCTGGGACCTTGGGCCTGATGGTGGCCGGAATTGGTGCCCTGGAGGTGGGTGCCGTGGCGGACGGGGCCACATGCTTCAAGAGGCTCTGCTTAAGGGGATGCCAGGGTTAACAGGGACAGAGGCAGAGCTACAACAGGGCCTAGAAAAGAGCACATCTCTAATACATTTTTGTAAGTTGAATGAATGAATGGACAAACGCAGAACAAATGGGTGAATGGGTGGATCAGGGTCCAAGCTAAGGACCTAGAGCAGGAACCAGGGGACTTGGTGGAACTGGTGAGGCGGGTGGGTGGAGAGGTTGGGGGCAGGGGTCCCACTGCAGCCTGATGCTCTTGCCACATCCAGGGCTCCGTTCCCCTTGGTGCACCGGGGACCAGGTGACCTCACTCACCTGTGGGAAGGCTTAGAACTTGACCGCCAGGCTCTCCTGGGTTCTGTATTGAGCCTGTGGCAGTGAGGCCTTTCAGGGAACGCATTTTGTTGGTTGTAAACGGAGATGGACTGGCAGAGCCTTCTGCAGGGGTTTATATTCGGAGCCCGTGGTCCTCTAGTCCGAGGTGACTTGGCAAGGCTCCCTGAGCCCCTGAAATTGTATGAAGACGAGTGTGCGGAGGGGCAAGAATCCACAGCTCCAGACAGTTCTCCAGGACCCTAATGGGAAGATACCTGCCCACACGACCCACAGGCTGCTGGACGGGGGGCACCCAGCACTGTGTGCTTCTCAGGATCCTGCCCCATGTTAGAGACAGCTCAGGTTTAGTGGTGATTCTGAAAATTTGAGCCCTTACAGAAGGTTGGTCGTTCGTATTTTGTTGTTGTTGTTTAAGTTGTGTTTCCGAGTAATTCCCCGAGAGGCAGCCGGGCGGCTGGTCCCCAGCCCAGCCTCCAGTGACTTCAGTGATTAATGCTTCCCCCCATCATTATTCAAGATAAAACTCTGTCGTCACAAGGAACCACTTAATCAAAGTGCCAGGCATCCTCTCGGTTATAAGAAATGTATTGGAACAATTCTTTTTAAACCCCAAGTCATAAAACCATTTTAAACTTTAAATGTCATAGCAACATTAACGAACGATTTATTGAGGGGGAAAACAAATGGGTTTATCGGTCCCAGGCTGCTCGGCTAACAAAGGCACCTCGGAGGCGAGGCTTTAGCCTTTGTCAACAGACGGGCAAGCGTCACAGAAAGGAGCCGCCCCGAAGAACTTGGTCAGGTTGGAGTTTTGGAAAGTGAACCGGGTATTTTTACTGTCTCTGGAGGCCCTTGCGGCTACGCCTGAGCGGATTTTCCGAGAAGTGGCCGAAAGAGACTCCGCCAGGGAAACAGGCTGTTCTTGCTGACAGGCAACTGGAATGCCAGGAGTTGAGTTCCCTTTCTTTCTGCTCCAGCACCCACGGCCACTGTGAAGAAAAGTATAGAAGTTTGCAGGCACATCGTTCCGCGGCATTACTGCCGGCCCTGGAGTAACTGTCTCCCCCTTTGTATCCTGATGGCGGCTCTGACATGTTGTTTCTCGGGATAAACTGAGCTGGGGAGAACGAGGACAAGAACACGTTTCGAGAGAGCTCGGGGCACTCAGTATGGACTAGGATGGGATTTTCCGTGTGGTTTCCTCCAGACCTCGCATGCCTCTCAGAGTGCTTTGGGGGAACGCTTGCATCTTTGGCCAATAACCAGCGTTCTGCTTGCTTAAACCGGAAGTAACTTGCGTGTCAGACTTACCTCCTTCTGAGAGGTCCTTCTTGGATGCCTCTGCCTGTGCCCGCGCCAGCTGCCATGGTGGGTTACCCGGGAAACAGACTCAGATGGAGGTTTGAGTGCAGGCTCCTTACTGGGAAGGGCCCTGGGACCAGCACCTTTGAAGGAGTGGGGAAAGCAGGGTTACGAAGGGGAAGGTGGACTGCTCTCAGCTCAGAGGCCACCCTCCGTGGGCCCCTCGGGTCACTCTGGAGCTGGGATGCCCTCACAGTTGTCCTCCCCTGAGACAAGGAGGCTGGACCGCAATCGCCATCTCCCTCGGCCCTGGCCGGATAGCTCAGTTGGTTAGAGTGTTGTCCCGACGCACCAAGGTTGTGGGTTCCATCCCCCGTCAGTGCACATACAAGAATCAACACAGGAATGCATAAATAAGTGGAACAACAAATCGACGTCTCTCTCTTAAATCGATTAAAAGTATTCATAACTGCCTCCCACTTGACCAGTCAGTGGATGCAGCTGCCTCCTGGGAGGGGCTGGCCTTTGGGTGAGGCAGCTGTCCTTGTCTGAGAGCAGTTCCCGGGGAGAGACTCAGCTTCCTGCTCTCAAGCAGGAAAGTAAATGGATGTGTCATCAAATACTATCAGCCTCATCATTCCCTTTGAGGAGCCTTCCTTGACTTTCTCTCCTAACAGGATGATTCTTGCTGTCCGCTTTGCTCACTCTCTAGTCAACACACTCTCCCCCTCCCCCTGCCCTCCTCCCCCTCCCTCTCCCTCTATCCCT
>NW_005358456.1:402458-435017 GCF_000412655.1 Myotis brandtii | reverse complement strand
TCCCTCTCCCTCTCCCTCTCCCTCTCTCTCTCCCTCAACCCTCCTCCTCCCTCTCGTTCACTGGAGCCCTGGCTTCTCCATGCTTCACCTCATTCCTCTCCAGCTCCCACCCACTCCTGTCTGAGGTTGACATGTTATTAGAAATGGCCCTGAAGTTGTTTTCTTCCCCAGATAAAATATTCATCACTTAGATCTGTATTTTTCTTGAGAATTTCAAGTGGAGCAAGCTCGGTTTATGTTGTCATACATCAGGGGCGTGCGAAGCCTTGCAGGGAGCGAGCTGCGCCAGGGCCAGCAGGGTCTTTGCCCAACGTGTGGGGAGCAGGGAGGGGGCGGTGAGCTCCTCCGAGGAGCTGGTTCCTCCGAGGAACCGGCAAAAGCTTCCCTCGAAGACTGGCATTTGGACACATTGCCACAAGGGAAAACTAACCAGAAGCCAGTTGAAGAAGCAGGGACAGCCCACAGGTGGGCTGACTGTGTCCCGGCCATAAGCCCTCACCGGAGAAGACCTTTCTCTGCCTGTTCCTCCCCAGCCCCACCCGGACACAGAGGTGTCACACACCAGGGGAGGAGAAACGCTGCCACATCATTTGTTCCCCTGCTCTCCAAGCCAGGAGAGCATACGACAGTTTCTGCCTGGGGGCGGGGGGAGGGTTGTACAGGAAGGAGGGAGGTTTAGTTCATGTCTGAGACTGGAGTTGTGGGGCACATGGCCTGAGAAATTTTGAAATTAGACTGAGATCCTGTCAAGGGGGTGGCCACCCATCAGTGGAGTCCATGGGAGGAAGGGATAGAGACGAGCTGGGGCATTTGGGGAAATGTCAGAAGAGGCCATCATACATCACTGTCAGAAGAAGAAATTCTCTGGTTTTCTGTGTTCAGAGGGGACGTTGGTGCTATTTCAAGCCAGCCAGTCTTTCCTCCGCTACCCTCGTAACTATTAGAAAGCAGGACACAGCGGGGTGTCCCATCAGCCACGGGGGCTGAAACCTTGGGGCTAACCCACAGACCAACCGAAGTGATGGCACACGCCTCATGTATTGGCCGGTAGACACTCAGGGATGGACATGGTGCCCACCGGGCCCCTGGGAAACCTCGCAGGAAATTCGGTGCTGGTGTCCTCATTAGTATGCGTGTGTGGGGGCTCCAACCAGAGAAGGGCCGGCAAGTGTTATGAAGCCCAGCAAGGAAAAGTGGCTTACTGTCCTCCTTACTGTCCTCTGTGCTCTCTTCCTTGTCCCTCAACTTGGTCTTTTATCAGCGAGTCTCCAGCATGCGGGGCTGGGAGGGAACGCAAGCCACAGTCCCTCCGGCCACCTCGGTACCATCTCATGTTGCCCGGCCTTTGGAGAGAGTTTCCTCTTAAGTGGTATCTTTCTCCCGATTTCCTTAAAACAAAGAAGGAAAAAACCAAAGGATTCTGTAATGTGACCCCATCCTTGCTGACATGTCACTTCTACCAGGACAGGCACTGTGCCGTGTCTCCTTCGCTTATCACTACAGGCCCTAGCGATGGTCAGCCCCAGACACCTGTGAAATGAGTAATCCATGCAAGCATGCATGCCTGTCCTGTTTCCCACCTCCCTGCTGCTCACCTGGGCCTGGGGGCTGCTGCCCCTGCAGTCTTGCCAACAGGTGCTGCCGCCCTCCCCTCATGGCCTTCCTAGCCCCACACATGCCTGCCTTCCACGATGCCCACCTATACCACCCGCAGGTCCAGAGCGGCCCGAAGCCTCATGCAGCAGCTCTGCGTTCTTGTCACGTGTGCTTGGTTGCAGTTTGGTGGATGTTGTTGATGAGCTCTTTGAGTTGGATGGAGATTTGTCCTGATGAGGCCAAGATTATGGAATTTCACTTCAGATAATTTGCCCAAGAGTAACAATTTGTTGACCACAGATTTCACTCCTAACCGGGTTAGCTACTCACAACTCAGTATGACTTTTTCTGGAAGAGTAAGTGTATTGAATTCAGCCTAATTGAAATCATTGGACTAACAGCTCAAAGCCAGTGGCCTCCTGAAGAGCCAGATAGGCATGTCGGCCTTTTACCAGAAGGAGGGTGCAGCGTTATGGCTGTAGGAGCACACTCAAGACCTCCTACAGACGGTGCTGGTTTTCACTCACACTCAGTCCTTACCCCGAGTGTTGAAAGAGCATCGAGAAGGCCCAGTGAGAACAAGGACTCATGGATGAGGAGGAGACCTCAGGAAGACACACTATATGTTGCTAGGACTAACTTTGAACATATAGTTTATTTAAGGAATGGAATGCTTTGTGCTATTAACTAAAACTTGGTACATTGCTGGAGAGATGATACAAAAAGAAGATATTTATTATGAGTCAAGGACTTATTCATTATAGTAAATGCCCCACAAACATCAGAATTTCCTTGGATGACAAATGAGTCCCAGATGGACCAGCCTCCCCATCCCAACTTTGCAACTCCACAAACCAGGGTTCAGAAAGGTGAAAGGTTGGAACCTTCCCAGCCTGAAGCTCATAACCCAAGTCACCTTTCTGCATGACTGTCTCCTTCCTGGCAATTAGATACCCACGGCCAATCATCTGTTGGCTACTTTCAGGGGAGAAGTGGGCAAGGAATTGGCTGATGATTCAGGTGGCCAGGAGCTTGTGGGTTGAGCAGGCCTGGTAACTGTCCACACGAGCATTCGGACACGTTTCCTCAAGGGCCAGAAGTGCAGTTGTCCAAGGAGGAAGGCCAAGTAGGCTTTCAGTTGTGTCCTGGGCAAGTGGTCACACTTTGCAGGCACCTGGGTCCCTACGGATATTTTCTTCAGCTTGGGTGGGTGGCAAGCTGTCTTTGGTGGCACCTTGTATTTGGGGCAGTGCTGTCTTGTAAGTTACTTGGTGGCAGAGATTTTTCTTCTTCCTTGGGCTTTTAAAAAATAGGTTTTTATTGATTTCAGAGAGGAAGGGAGAGGGAAAGAGAGAGAGAAAGATCAATGATGAGAGAGAATCATTGATTGGCTGCCTCCTGCATGCCCCCTACTGGGGATTGAGCCCACAACCCAGGCATGTATCCTTGACTGGAATCAAACCTGAGACCCTTCAGTCCGCAGGTTGACGCCCTATCCACTGAGCCAAACCAGGTAGGGCTCTTCTTCCTTGGGTTTGACTTTCCTACAGCACCTAGCCTGGGGCCTTCTACTAGAAGGTATCCAACCAGTAGTAGTTGGATGAAAGCTAAATGAACATAAAACGTGCTTTGCAGAGCATGGTGGCCCCTGATACTACAGGAGGAATCTAAGAGTGGGAGCTTTAACTGAAGGCTGGTGCTTGGTTTTGCAGTACTGCAGCCGAGTTCTCCTACCTGGCTGAACCTGTGTCTCTTCCTCTTGTTACTTTCCTGGGAAACAAAAGATGCAATTGTCCTGAAGGTCCAATGCTTGCCACCTGCCAGGACTTGCCTTTGGGTCTTATATGCCTGTTGTTGTTGGCTTTGAGTGGTTGTGGTGTCTAGTGATTCTAGAGGGAAAATTGCTAGGGCCAGGGAAGGAAAAAACAAGCTTTCCAGTGTTAGGAAATGGATTTGGTAACTTTTTTCTTCCTGTTTACGGTCAATTTTAAGGTATTCCTGATTGGAAGGGCTTACAAGTATTGGCAAAGTGAGGAAGGAAAATGCTTTTATTTCCAATGGGTAAATGCCACCTGCCCCTTTCTTCATACCTCCTAAACAGCTCTATAGGAAAAAAGCCGCTGATCCATTCGGAATTGTGCCAGTCATTCTTGGGACCAGGCATCCGTAGGTTGGGGTCAGGTGGCTGGTAGGTGGTATGATGGGCAACTTTGGCAAAGGTACCTAAAGTAATTGAAATGGAAGGCTTGGGGTTGTCTTGGAGTCAGATTTGTTGCAAGGATGAAAAGTATATAAGCTACATCCTGGTCTGGAAGTAGCGAGGAAATTGAATTTCTAAAGTTTCTATTTATTTCATAATGATGTCAAGTATAACTCATGGAATTAGATGATGTCTTACTTGGCAGAATCTTCTTTAGTCGGGTTATTCTTGATGAGTTGACTGGAATTTGCTGAGCATTTGCTGTGTACTTGGCCTCTAATAAGTGTCATGGGGACTAAAGACTTAGAAGGCACAATTTGAAAGAGTAGTGAATACCACAGAGTCATCTGTGATCCTAAATTAGGTGGTCAGATTCTAGCTCCTGATCTTGCTTTATCTTTTTACAGAAATTATTAGTCAAAATGTATCACTATTCATTTGTCTACCGGTTTACGCTTCAAGAAAGCAGAGACCTTGCAAGTTCTGTTTGCAATTTGAAACGAACAGTTTAATCTGTGTCTGCTTGGCTCATATTAGGTGCTCAGTAAATAACCATAGAATCAATGGAGTGGATTCTGAGTGCTGGAGGAAAGGTTAATGTGAGTCAGGATTTAGTAATAGGTCTAATTTTTAACTCCATTCAGCATATATTATTCAGCACCCATTATGTATAGATTTTAGCTCACTTTACAGAGTCACACTGACAGTCTAAGTAGTGAAGCTTGGATTTCGACCCAGGCCTGTCTGGCTCCTAAACCCACACCTTTCCACTACATGATGCCGGTATCCACACCAATGGCCAGGTCTTCCCACCGAAAGTCCTGGGGGCCACAGGCCAGAGACAGAGCCAGCCCTGTTCTGCATGTGCTCGGCCAGGGCTGAAATGGATTGTGATGCTGTGCTGGCAGCCCTGCAAGGACTTATCTAGATGTGGTCCCTTCTTTCAGCCACCTGGCCCTTGTGCTACCCAGGAACATGAAGGTATTTTTTGGTGACATTAGTGAAACGTGTACTGGGTTCCATAATTTGTCAGAAAAATTATAGCATTTGCACTAAGAAACGTTTCTAATGAGACCATGAACCTGATTAGTTTGGAATAGTAGTGACCCTCAGAGGAGATCACCCAGAGGAGGGAGGGCTTTGTTCCACTGTGACATTGGATCCACTACAAGACTCTCTGGTGTCATGAAAATTTCACAGAGACATCAATGAAGTGGGTGTTTCCCCAGCATGTAGCCCAGTGGTTGGTGCATAGTAGGCACCCATAGTTTGATATTGGTGTCATGAAAATTTCACAGAGACATCAATGAAGTGTGTGTTTCCCCAGCGTTTAGCCCGGTGGTTGGTGCATAGTAGGCACCCATAGTTGGTATTGAGTGAATGAATGAATGAATGAATGAATATGACAGACACTAACTGAATGGGATGTGAACTTCATCATATTACATCAACCATTACAGAGCCCTGCCACAATAGGACTAGTGAAGCCTTACTTACAGAATTACAATGCACAAATATCAGGCAATAAACCAGTTCAATTTTAGATGATCTGTTGCACACTTAGGGAATTTGCTGCTATTTTTAGATCACTCTTTAGTGTAAAATATAGTCGCTGGACAATTAGACAAATGCTAATTAGAGAAGGTATTTGGGAATAGTGTCTATTTGTCCACTCTGAAGTGTTGGCATTGAGGGCATCCGTTTATCTGGCTTATTAAGGAATGAGATGCTCATGAGGAAAAGAGTGCTTTTAATCCGGCCACCAACGGCCAAGAGGTGGGGGCGGTGTGGAACTCTGACCATGCTGTAGATGTGAGGACATTAATGCATTGGCCAGAGGAGCAGGATCCCTGATTTCTCTTCACTGGGCTTCTACTGACGTGTGTTTTCTTCGTCACAGCTGACACCTGACATCTATTGAGTGCTTGCTGTATGCCAGGCACTGTTCTAAGCTCCTTACACTCAGTACCTCAGTTAATCTGTATAACATCTCTATGAGGTGGGTTTTATTACTACCTCCATTCTACCGATCAGGAACCTGAGGCCCAGAGCCTCACTGCTAGTAAGTAAAGGTGGGATTAGAACCCAGGGGAGAACCCATGTTCATAACCACTGCACTTTAATGCCCCTGGACCAGCTAATTCTGGTAAGCACCCAGAGGAAATACAAATGTGTATTGGGCAAGTGTATTGAGGGTATAGATTCAAGTAATAGACTAGGTCTCAGCCCATATGCTGTTCCAGTGAGTCAAGAAAATGAAGCAGTTGTTGGGTTTTATTACTACCTCCATTCTACCGATCAGGAACCTGAGGCCCAGAGCCTCACTGCTAGTAAGTAAAGGTGGGATTAGAAGCCAGGGGAGAACCCATGTTCGTAACCACTGCACTTTAATGCCCCTGGACCAGCTAATTCTGGTAAGTACCCAGAGGAAATACAAAAGTCTATTGGGCAAGTGTATTGAGGGTATAGATTCAAGTAACAGACTAGGTCTCAGCCCATATGCTGTTCCAGTAGAGTCAAGAAAATGAAGCAATTGTCCCACCAGCGTGGCTCAGTGGTTGAGTGTCGACCTATGAACCAGGAGGTCACAGTTCAATTCCAGGTCAGGGCACATGCCTGGGTTGCGGGCTCGATCCCCACTATAGGGCTTTCAGGAGGCGGCCAATCAATGATTCTCTCTCATCATTGATGTTTTTATCTCTCTCTCCCTCTGTGAAAGAGAAATAAAAACATATTTAAAAAAATGAAAATGAAGCAATTGAAGACTTGTCTACAGTTGTCCCTCATTATCTGCAGGACATTGCTTCCAGGACCCCCTGCACCAAACTGAGGAAGTTCAAGTCCCTTACCTAAAATGGTATAGAACAGTGCATACAATTGGCCCTCCACATCCGTGGCTTCCCAACGGATTGGAAATACTGATTTCATCCACAGTTGGTTGAATCTATGGATGCAAAACCCGTGGATATAGAGAACCAAATGTAGTTATAAAAACGGTAAGAAATTAAGAATAGCAGAAAAGCTTGTGTTAGAGCTCAGGGGTCACCATTTGTGTTTTGCAGATGAATGACGTTAATCTGGGAAGGAGCTGAAAAGTGAAACTGGGGTGAGGGGGTTGAAAGGCAATTCGTGAGCAATTGAAGACTTGTCTACAGTTGTCCCTCATTATCTTCAGGACATTGCTTCCAGGACCCCCTGCACCAAACCTAGGGAGTTCAAGTCCCTTACATAAAATGGTATAGAACAGTGCATACAGTTGGCCCTCCACATCCGTGGCTTCCCAACAGATCAGAAATACTGATTTCATCCACAGTTGGTTGAATCCATGGATGCAAAACCCGTGGATAGAGAAGCAAATGTAGTTATAAAAACAGTAAGAAATTAAAACTAGCAGAAAAGATTGTGTGAGAGCACAGGGGTCACCATTTGTGTTTTGCAGATGAATGACGTTAATCTGGGAAGGAGCTGAAAAGTGAAACTGGGGTGAGGGGGTTGAAAGGCAATTCGTGAGATAGTGGGGAGGAAGCGTGGTGGGGAGGTGTCTTCAACGCTGCCAGAGTGAAATCCAGAGAGAGCGTCTGCAGGGCCACCTCACAGGGTTCTCACGCACAGTGACTGCTGGAGGCTGATTGCAGGGGTGGGGAGTGTGGAGGGGTGGAGGGGGAGCAGCTGGGAGCTACTGCTTGCCTGTTTGGTAGCACATTTCAGCAACTGCGTGGCAGATCCAGCTCTCAGCAACGGTGTGAAGGAGAGAGAGTGGTTTTGATGCTTCTCTGTCGTATTTCCTTCATTCTCCCTTCTCCTTTTCCTTGCCCTCACATTGGCCTTCACTTTGGCAGAGTCCTTTCCCCAGCGGGTCCCTCTCAGAGCTCTTCTTCCCCTTTCTCTTGCCATCGGATTAGTTTAGCAGCTTTCCTCGAGCATGGTCTCTGTGTTTGCATCACGGTTTGCCTGCTCTGTGTGTGGCTGCCCACTGGCTAATCGATGAACCCACACCCCAGTGACGGCTTTGTAACGTGCCGAGGCAGCCTCCCAGTGAGAAGCCTGCGATGGAGACTGAGAAGTGGTAGCTATGGAGGCAAAAGGAAAACAGAGTGGGTTCACTGGAGCCAAGGGAGGAAAGGATGTAAATAAGGAAGGCAGGGAAACGGAAGGATGCTCACGATAGATTAGGTGAACAGAGCAATTTCCCAGCGGCTCATTTGTGATCCTATTCTTACAAGAAGTATGCATCTATGCATATTTATAGAAAAATGTCAAAGAGGACATATACTAAAAGAGTCATTGGTAGTTATTCCTGGAATTTTTATGTCTATTTATAAACTTTCTATAATGAATGTAAGTAGTACTATAGTGGCAAGACATAAACCAGAAATTATCAAAGGGGGAAAATGGAAGGCACAGTCAATGTCAAATATAACAGACAAGACAAGTAACAGAAAGATGTAAATATATCTATTAGCTTTGGCAGCCTGGAGGCCATTAAATGGCCTTGAAAAAAGTTGTTTAAACAATAGGAGGGGAGAACTTAGAGACAAGGTATGCACTGCTTTTTAAAGGATCTTGAAATACTTGGCCATCAAGAAAGGTCGTTAGGATTGAAGCTGAAGAAGTAGAAGTTATGATTGAACAAAAGGTGTTTATAAAATGGGAGGGACTGGAATATGTCTTTATGCCAAGGAGAGAACCAGTTCGGACTAGCTGGCTAAGGGTACAAGGTGAGGGGGAGATAATTGATGGAGCATGACCCCTCAGGAGGCCTCGGGGATAGAACCAAAGAGAAGAGTTAGCCTCAGTCATGGAGAAGACACCTTTTCCACTATGGGAACACAGATGAATGAGTGCATAGGTGCCAATGGAGATGCAGATGGATGTGGCTAGGGAAGAAGATGAGGGCACTCTTATATATTGGTGTTGACTTTCTCAGGAAAGTAGTAGATAAAAATTTTGGTATGAGATTAGGCTGCCCAGCAACACCGGCTTCATCAGTGTAATAGGTTGGATGTAAGCTCTATGAGGGCAATTTTATGTGCCATCTTCTTGAATGTCTCCAGGGTTCAGCGCCGTACCTGGCACATTATAGGTGCTTAAAAAAATATTTGTTGACCTGAATTGATGGTTAGAAAAGAATGTGGCATTTCTAGTCCATTCTTTATTATTCATGTCATTTCATAAATGTTCACCACAATCCCAGAGGAACACAGACAAATGAAATATCTGGAAAAAGGGAAACTATGATAGGAGGTTTAAATGCCATTTAACAAAGAAAAATCAACCAAAAAAATGAGTTCGCGTGTCACCTCTGACATGCGTGTCATAGGTTCGCCATCACTGTTATAAGTGCTTAAAAAATATTTGTTGACCTGAATAGATGGTTAGAAAAGAATGGGGCATTTCTAGTCCATTCTTTATTATTCATGTCATTTCATAAATGTTCACCACAATCCCAGAGGAACACAGACAAATGAAATATCTGGAAAAAGGGAAACTATGATAGGAGGTTTGGAGCCAGGTCTTCACAGAGGAGGACCAGGATCAACTGGTGAAAATTACAGAAAAGCACATTCTCTCCAGTCTAAATTGTCTCAGAAAGGTAGAAAAGACTGTTTCCAAAACTCAAGAATTCTTTTTAAAAAAAAATATATTTTATTGATTTTTCACAGAGAGGAAGGGAGAGGGATAGAGAGTTAGAAACATCGATGAGAGAGAAACATCGATCAGCTGCCTCCTGCACACTCCCCACTGGAGATGTGCCCGCAACCAAGGTACATGCCCTTGACCAGAATCGAACCTGGGACCCTTGAGTCCGCAGGCCGACGCTCTATCCACTGAGCCAAACCGGTTAGGGCCAAAACTCAAGAATTCTTGGTCACTGAGTATGTTGAGGTGTAGCTGGAAGATTGCTGGTGTGGACAAAGTCCGGGTCACCCATACACAGGTAGCCTTTCACATCCTTTCTATCTCTAGGATCCTTTGTGCCAACAATGGGGGGATTAATTTTCTTGTCCTTGGGACTTTGAGAGGTTATAATAAGATTCCACCAGATTTATTTGAGTGGAAATGCATTGTATTTTTTGCCATCTCATAGTGATTTGGATGTTCTGTTATCTAGAACTGTCATGCTTTTCTGCTACAATGATAATTTAGGTTCACAAAAATGAGTCTGAGGCACTAAAAACTGCTAAAGTACCATCTAAATCAAATGAAACATTGCATAAAGCACCGCGCATGGTGACTGTCACCTCCTAGGGACTCAATAGATATTTTAAGAGCTAAGAAATATTGGATTAAATATTAACTATCTTGAAAATGCAGTACTCCCATCCTCCCACAACCACATCAAAATTACAACTAAACTACCTAATAACCATTATTCTGAACCTCCTGAAATAAAGCTAACTGGAAGTTCTGCAACTAAGGATCTAAAGAAGAAGCCACATCAAGACTGGTAGAAGGGGGAGATGAGAATGGGCTGGTCCTACACCCATGTGTGGTAGATAATAATCTGTAGGGATATCTTGGTTTGGAGGGCCCCTCTGAGGAGCCAGAGGTCCTAGCCCCACACCAGGCTCCTCTGTGAAAATAGCTCATTTCAAATGGTCAACAGCCACATGTGGCTAATGGCTATTACAGTGGTGTAGTATAGAGACTTCCGTTCTCCCAGCAAACTCCTTGCTGAGGACCTGGAACATTGAGAACTGAAGTGACTGAGAGTTGAAGAGCCAGACTCCCAGGAGAGGTCACTTTGGGCAGTACCCTTGAGTCCAGCCTGAGGCCACAGGGGTCTTGTCATAACCGTGATGCAGCAGGAAATCGTCACAGACATGATGATAACCAGATGGGCTTGGAATTTCAGCCCCACAGTTGACCTCTGAGGAATAGATTCTTTGTCCCCTTTGTCTGAGCCATCCCAGCATCCCTCAAGCCCACAGCTGCACTGTAGCATCTCCATGCTCTGCAGCATGGGCAGCCACTCCTCTCTCCTGGAAGGTTCCAGAGACTCTATTTAGAAGAAGAGGGAATGTTCTGGAAGGAGGCTCCTTATTTCTTAGCCTTGGCCATGGAATTGAAAAAGGGTCTGTTTATTGAGCTCTCAAAATAAACTTCCTCATCTGTGCCACCTAAGGTGAAGATGGTAAACACCAAGTCAGTTTCCTTCTGCCCTCTACCTTGTGTTTGGGCACAGGACCCAGATAGATTGCATCCCTCCAGGCCCTTGCCTTCCTCTTCTGGAAAGCTAATGGTGTGGGAGGCCAGACCCGCTGGATTGGTTACTGGGCCTTAGATTTGTGTTCATGCATGTAGCCTGGGCTGGTGAGGCTCTAGGGCGCGTAGGAGCTACAAGGGGATCTCTTGCTCTTTGACCTCCATGTAATCGCTTCTTTCATTTGAACCCCAGCTGCCTCTCTGCTTCCTGAGACTCAAGATATGTCCTCCTTCTGCAGCCACAGGAGCATCTGTAGTGAGCAGGTCTTGATTACCCTGCATCCTCTCTGCCTTTCTAGGAATAAGGCAAAACTCAAGCACGAGACCCCTTCGCCCTTAAAACATCTTTCCTCATCTTGACCCCACTTGAGAGGGAGGCTAAGGAGCAAGTACAATTTCATTCTTGTGGTTCATTCTTCCTCCAGCCCCCTAGGAAGCGACTGCTTCCAGCATGGATCACCATAGCAATACCCAATTCCATGGCTGACATCTTTGGATTTCTATAATTTTATTGCATGAGTGATGGCATTTTTACTCTACAGAAGACGCTGCCTTTCATGATGTACATTGAATGTCATCCTTAGACTGTCTCCGTAAAATGCCACCTCTTAAAATATTAATCTCTAATGCACACTCAAGAGTCCATCCAATTACCACGGGGTCTACTGACTAAGCAGCGTCATCCAGGCGGCTCTCACCGCATTAGGGGGAAAATGCTTACCGGGCATCGTTCCCGCGCACCGGATGATGTTCTCGCTTTGTTTCCGTAAATGTCGCGCTGGCATGGTGGTGCTGGATGCTGCCGGGGATTTATTGCCATTCACATGCAAACCCACGCATGAGCAGTTTTCCCTTCCAGTGCCCAGCCTTCGAAGGTATCATGTCTGAGAGGGACTGCGCCTCCTAATTGTGATGAATGAGAGGCCGTTGAAACAGTTCTATCGAAGCTGATTTGTCAGAGCGCTCATTTCCGCCAGACAGGGAGCAGCCTCATCCTTCCCACCAGCAACCATTTCGCTTTGATTATTTTTTTTTGGAAAATTACTTCAGTGCCCGAGACTTTTGTCTTCTTCCTCCTGAAAATAGTTTTGAATGCAGTGTTTTGCTAGTGGTGCCCACATGATACCCGCTGCCGTTTTCTCCCACTTTTCTCCTTTTCTGGACATTGAACCCCATCGATGGGCACCCCAGATGAGCATGTTTATTACCAACGGGCTGTCACTCTTTAAGCAAGTCCAGAATATCAAAACAGATCAGTTGGGGGTGGAAATTTGCTGATAGGGAAGGACTTGTCAACCTTGAGTCAAGATTCACCTTGGCCTTCCTTCAGATAACCATCTTCTCATGCATTTCATGTTAATTCACGAGTTAGCTTCATGGCAGCAGAAGTGGGGGGCAATAGGCAGCACGAGCTGATGTCTCAGGAGCTTCATGTCCTGCAAATCCAGCTGAGAAGACAGGTCCTTTCTGCTTTAGCGGAAACCAACAGAACAGCACACCATCCGGATCGGCATAACCCTTCAACAACAGTCTTCTTATATCCCAAAGGCTTTCCCCCAGCCCCTGAACTCTTCCCAGTGTTAAACCAAGGCCCAGAGAAGGGAGTGCCGCTGAAAGCTGTGGCCCCGGCTTACCCACCCACCTCCTCTGGGCTCTAAGACACTTGGTGTGTGTGTGTGTTCATTCATTCATGTTGTGTGTGTGTGTGTGTGTTTGTGTGTGTGTGTGTGTTCATTCATTCATGCCCTATAATGGTCCTGATTCCACACCACTTCTCTTGTGGCCAAGATACACGTTGGACTTAGAAGTGACATTTGTGGCAAAGGACGAGGTTTTGTCAAAAACTTAAGCCAGCAAAAGGTCAAAGTCACACACACACCTGTTGGCCTTCCCCTCACCCATATCCCACACACACACACACACACACACACACACACCTGTTGGCCTTCCCCTCACCCATATCTAATATTGATGGGCTTGTCCATGGCTTCATTTGAGGCTTTTAAAATTACCATCACAAGTCTTGAACCTCCCACCTAGGGTGCTTGGATTTTTTAACCATCTAACACTGAACTTTTGCTCTTGGTTAAATCTCTTTTCTTTTGGGTAGTTCTGGCATCGGACCAGCAGTCACGGTTGAGTTGTACTAGTTCACTCTATAGTGAACGCTTTCCTGGCAGCCATAATAAATGGGTAAGAAGATGAGCACCAGCAGGGGTGGCACTGAATTGGATGTGGGTGAAAGGCAGAGATCAGAGGGCAGTACCCGGGAGGAACAGTACCCCTGCTAATAAGAGGCGGGATGTGCCCGGGACGGTTGTAAATTTGATCCCAGTTTGGGATCTACTGATGGAGCAAAGGTGGAGAAATGTGTCGGGAGCAGGGGAGGATCGGACCCTCCCCCAACCCTCTCCCTCTGCTGATGAGATGGAGGGCGGTCACTCACATCGACATCATACATACGCCCGGTTTGCCCTTTTATGTCTGCCTTTTCAGATGCTGCCCCTTTCCATCTGGCCGAGGGCAGCTTATAAATGCTTTTAGCTGCATTCTCTCGGGAGCCAGGTGGGAAGACAGGCAGGCAGCCAGGAAATCTTGGTGGTTATTAAACAGAGGCTTCGAGGACCTTTTTATTAGCGATTAGACTCAGTTCCACAGCACTGAAGAGAATAAACTCCTGCGCTGTCTCTTTTGCTCAGACCCCCAAAGAATCAGTTTTACGGGCTGTTTATTTATAACCCAAAATAGACATGGGCCCGGGAGCCCTGGGGATGGCGAGGCTTCAATGCGCTCTCAAGCAGAAGTGGGTTAGCAACCCCATGGAGGGCAGTCATGGGCACTCCTTTGTGGTGTCCCCTCCCCCTGGGCCTTCCCATCCCCCTTTGTGCCTGGAAGCTAGTTTTGAAGTATGGCGCCTTAAAGCGATGTCTGTTCCTTTCTGTTTGGTGGTGGTGGTGGTGGTGGTTGTATTTTCAGTCTGTAATGTGAGGATGGTAATTCTGCAAAGACTTGTGTATCGCCGAGACGCAAACATTCTTGTCTTGGGCTTTGTGGCTGTTGCTGTTCTAGTGATGAGGACACCTGGGCTGAGCCATTCATTCTCTGCTTTGTAGTGGTTGAACGGGTACACCGGGGTAAGCACTTCCTCTGGCCCTTCCCACACAGCAGTCACCCCTCACAAGCAAAGGACTTGGCCAGGTGACTTTCGTGCTCCATTAATAAGGGAAAACCCGAGTGGAGGAGCCATGGTGAGTGAAGGTGAAATGTTGGTGACGAAGCCCATTGTGGTGGGGCTGCTTCCCCCGACCCACCTGCAAGCCCTTTGCGGGCCCCTCATAGCCAATAGCAGATGTTTGGAGAACAGCTGCCTGCCTTCTGGGTTAAGCATAATCAACTGGCTGACGTGGGTGTCGAATCCATATCTTGGATCTCTTGGCACCAAGCCACCTGGTTCTGATGGTGGCATACTTAAGGCTGATGGTTGTAAGTAAAGAACATCCCTGAGCAAGCAGGCCAGAGGCCTTGGTGCTTTCAAATGCTTATGAAAGATATAGGGATACTAATCGTTATGATAATGGCATTGTGTTTTTTCCTGAATGCAAGCTCACCACTGCCGGCTCATTATTAGAAAGTATGCGAGTGTTAAAATCTCCAAGCTGCTTACACACACACACACACACACACACACACACACAAACACACACAGTCTCATCTGATCTTCACAGCAGGTCATAGCCAAGAAAGTTCTAGTGCTCCCAGAATAGACTCAGTGTGCACACTTAAGTGGACCAGGCTTAACTGACAAGTTCAAGGTTACAGAGCTTGGTAAGTGGCAGAGTATCTATCTCTGTCTCTCAGGCACTGCCCTCCTTCTTGTCCTGAGCTCTGTGGCTGTGGCTGCTCCGGCCGGGTCTAGTGATGAGGACAACGGGGCTGAGCCATTCATGCCATCAGCTTCTTCTGCAGTGAGAAGAGAAAGCTTTTGAAGAGCTAGCGTTTGCTCTACGAAGGTAGAGTGAACCTTTCTCTAGGATGGAAGTTACAGGCTTGAGTTCATCAGCTCAGCACTTCAACCCACTGAGCCACAGGCTTTGTGGAATGAAAAGATTAATTTTTTTTATTTGTTGGCATCTAATCACATGAACTTAGAACTTTAAAGGTAGACTAACTATCGCCTGAGTTTAATCTCTATTTTATAAATTACACAATGTTCTGTTGCCGAATAGGGCATGGTATTTTTAATAGGCAATTTTTCAGAAGTGCGTATAAAACTTACAGCCAGCATCTTTCGGTAAAAGAGCTGAGAGCTAGCCCCCCTCAACATGTGCCCTCTGCTTTGAAGTGGACTTCTCTTAGCCTTCTGAAGATGGTAAAGTCTGCAGTTGCCCGTTAACCAACTGCTGCTTTTTTACTTATTAAAATTTTATTATGGTCTATACTAAACAGGAAGATATTACAAGTAAATTATATTCTTTTCTGTGTGCATCTTTGAAAACTTTTCATAAGTAGATCTGCAGCTCCTGTGGTGAGAACTAGACAGTGGGCCTTTGTCCACTACCGAGAGAATAAGAATCGGGCTGGTGTGTCATCCTGAGCTGGAAGAAAGAGAACTCAACGCGGCCCAAGGCCAGGGCCAAAGCCAGGGTCGCGCCCGGGGAGCCACTGCCCGTGAGAGCGGGCTCCAGGACAGCATGGCCAGCTTTACAAAGACCTCTGAGCAGGAGCCCATCTCAGAGCCCAGGTGAAGCGAGGTGAGGCCAGTGTGATGCAGCCGGAAGTCTTGCCTTTCCCAGCCACTGCGGACTCTAGTCTGTGAAAGGCTAGGACTTTTCAGTTTGGGAATCACTTGAGGTTGGGATTGTTCCAGAGGTGGGGCCACGTGCTTGTGACGTTGCGAGGATAAGTAGGATCACCAAGTGCGGAGAGGTTTCAGGGCCCCTCAAGTGTCTGTGTTCTCTGGGCATCGGTGTCCTCCGAAGTCTCCCCCAATAACTGGGGCAGGACCTTATAATCATCTCTTAGTTCCTAATTGCTCACGATGGGCCTGTGGCAGTGGTGACCTTTATCACAAGTTTAAAAACTGTGGGAGGCTATGAAAAGTAAATGGAAATCATGTCGTTAGATATAGAAATACTGCTGATTAGTAACTACCATGTGTAGATGGGTGCGCACGCGCATGTGCGCACACACACACACACACACACACCCCTCTAGTACTGCCTGAGGAATTTTACACTCGGTTAAAATGACAACCTTAATGAGAAGACATCTTTTGGCGAATAACTGTTCAATCAGTGGCACTAACAGTAGGTTCTCTGGGTTAAATAGAGAGTTGGAATATTCAAAAGAGACTTCATGGGGAGGTGGAGAGAATCAGCTGAATTTGTAGACGGAATAGGAATTGGGAAATCAGAGAGGATGGAGGCGTGAGAACCCCATTTGCTCAGGACCTTAGATTTCATAGGAGAACTACTGGGAAATGAGGGTGGGAAGGTCAGGCAGAGCCGGAGAAGGATGCCAGCCGGTGTTGGCCTCAGCCCTGCCAAGCAGTAGGTACTTGGAGACTGGGCACCTGCAGCCCCACCTGGACTTAGTCCCCGGGACAGCGAAACCCAGGATGTTAGGTGCCCCGTGCTCTCATCTTGAGGAGGTCTGGGATTGGTCCTCGGCAGGGAGTTTGAGGATGCTGTGGCACGCCGGGGAAAAGGGAGCAGAGGCCCCGGAAAAAGGGAGCATGTGGTTTTAAGATGAGTGTACTTACCACATGGATTCTTACCACCCCTGTCCCAACTGCGAGGCATATTCCCGAGTTTGTCGTAGTGGATATGAGGGAAATAGGTATCTTCTCCCTTCACATACACCCGCTCAGCAACAACCCCAACCATCAGCTTCTCATGCCCACTTCCCACACAGTCAGACAGCTGCAGGACGCCAGCCGGGTCGGGGCAGCAGGTGTAAGCTCTGCTCGTGGGGCAGAAGGAGACCCGTTTGTTTAAAAACGGAACGTACACCTCTGGCCTCTGAAACAGAGCTTTTCGGCCCACCCTCCTTTGAAGTCACGAGTGTCTTTCTCCCGAGCAAGATTCCTTCCCTAAAAGGACATTTCTTTAGTTAATAAAATACCAGTGGATGCTTCTGTGGAGACTGCTTTGAAGAGTTGGTTAAACAAGAGGAAAACATCACCAAGAAACGGTCCCACCAAGATCAATGGCTTAATAGCACACGGGCCTCGGGGTGCAGAAGCCAAAACGTCCTAGGTCCAGATTTCACCTCTCCTGGCCAGTGGTTCCTTGCAAGGTGGCTTTAATGATTAGGAATGGTATATACGAGGCACCTGGCTCACAGACATCCAGTAAAGGGCAGACGTTATTAATAGCATCCGCATTTTACCCAGGTTACTCTCCTGTGCGGGGTTTGCTGGGCTTCACCGATTCTGTGAGATGGCTTGACATGAAGAAGTGGCTGCAGCGGGTGCCAGCTTCCCCAAGCAGCGTCTCTACAGGCGGTGACCAGCGAAGCCGGCCAGCGAGGGCGGCCCTGGGCACACCCGCGCTCACACGATCACTGACACGAGAGATCTTTCATTTGTGCTTTGTTGATAAAGTGGCGCTTTCTTCCACGGGGAAATCAATGTCACCGAGCAGTGGATCTCAGAGAGTGGGGCCGCACCGCTGCTTTTCTCAGAGAGAGACATTTCTGTCGTTATGAATCACGGAGCTGACACAAGGCTGGTGGAGTTTGTCAAAAGGAAATAACCTGCTTACTCTCCTCCTGCCACACCTGCTGCCTTCCAGAAGCTAAGCGTGAAGAAGGGAGGTTGATCTTCCAGCCTGGAGACCAGACCCTCCTCTGGTTTCAAACAAGCAGACGCATGTCCTTGGAGACCTGCCACGTCTGAATTTCCACAATGAAAGGAATTCTTGCCGGCTGTCCGCTAGAAGGCAAAGTCACACAGCCATCCTGCCAGGAGACGCCTAAAATAGCTGAGCATGTAGTTCTGGGCGGATGCTTCCTCGTCACAAGCTTGAAAACACGTTCCTTTGGAGTTGGGTCCAATATGAAGGCCCGCTGGTGTGGATGACGGGAGGTTTCTGTGCTGTCCGGGGTTTTCTGACATGCCCGGTGGAGCTCCCTGTAGGATAGTGAGACAGAATGAAAATCTCACCACAAAACAGTTATGTTAGGTGAGAAGAGTATTCGTATTACTATTAACTTGTATAAAACAGGTACCTGCAGTTTCCATAAACAGTAGTCATTCCTCATATGTTTTAAAATCGGTTTGACCACCCCTCTTTTTTTTTTTACATACAGCCTCCTTACAGACAAGACTGACCGCATAAGTCCAGCCAGATGGAGTGTGGTGATGGGCAGCGGTTACGTCCAGTCCAGGCTGAGAATTGTGGTCCTCTGCTGAGAACTCTAGACCAATAATCAAATAGCCTCTAGGGGGCAGCAGAACACCAACTAAAACCACTGTGCTTGGGGCTGTCAGCTTTTCTGGCTCATTGCCCAGCCCTTCCAAGTCCATGGTGCAGCACCCACCCTTCTCCCTTTAGCCTAGAAAAACTCATCCTGTAGGCCTTGCCAGGGTGGGGACCTTTGCTGTTAAGCTTTCCTTGCCCCACTTGCCTCCACTCCAGAGACCCCCTTCTCCGCGCTCTGAAACCCTCCTGGTCTACCTTATATCATAGCACCCTGTTTCCGCGTTTGCTATTGTTTCACCATGAGCTACACCTGTCCTGTTGGCAGGACCATTGTCTTATGTCGCTGTGTTTCCCATGATGCCAGGACTGCCCTGGAGGCCTAGCTAAATATTTGACAGCAGATGGAGGATCCCTTAACCTGTAGCGAATGCTTGGGTACATATTTGCTAATTTGATTGTCAAGATGGTCTTGTTTTTGCACAGGAGAAAGTATTTGCGTTGCTTCACTTATTTCTGAAATGGCTACATTCTCCCATGCGTTCTGGTTTGTTCCAGACTGGGGTGTAAAATAGAGGGTTTTCAAAATAAACCCAGAGGTGTGATGGAAAACATTACCGTTGGTGCCATAGATGCAGGTTGGCTCTGCTCCTTCCTGGCCGTCTGCCTTGGGCAAGTTAGCTTCTCAGCCTCAGTTTTCTCACCCATAAAACGGGGCTATCTAAGCTGATCATGTAATTTATTATCTAAACTGGAGCATATTTGAGAGTAAAGGAGGACATTTTTAAATCATTGCGATCATACAGTCTCTTGAAATATTTTTTTATTGACTGAGGAATGGCTTTTATTTTTATACTTTGGCTTTCTTATAAAATTGTCCTATTAAAAAATGATTTTCAAAATGAAATTTGGCACAAAAATTAATATACAGACAGGACAGATTGTAAAGGGTGTGTACCTAGCTCTGCAGGCCCTGCCAACCCATGGTGTGCATCTTGTCCAGCTCCAGAAGGAAATCCTGATCGCAGAACACGGACCCGCTTCTGTGCAGCCAGAGGGCTGTCTCGGCAGTAGAGAATGTACCCCGGGAAGGCTGTGCATTTGGGGTGATAATTTGGCTGCCTCTGAGCACAGAGCTCTTCTCCTCACTTGCGAATTCACTCCTGCCTCCGGGCAACTTGCCTGGAAAGCTGAGGAACCGGCCTTGGCACCCCTCTTCTGCACGGGCTCCTGCTGTTTCAGCAATTGTGCTTAAATACTGGGTTTACCATAAACTTCATAGTCTGAGCTGTAAAGGACACGCCTGCCTGCCTTGAATGTTGGTGTCCCCAAGTAGCCAGAGCCTCACTGCCATTCCTGTGGTTGGCTTTCCAGGTTGGACACATCCCTTGTAGAAACAAAGTCCATTACTCCTCACCCGGCCTCTTGTAAGTGCCGTTTGCTATGGTAACGAGAGCTCTTTGACCGTGTGTGCATTTAACCTAGAGCCCCGCAGGGCCGAGGCCTATGTGTTTGCCAGCTCCTTGCACGATGGGAGAATTCGAGGAGTGCTCCGTGGCCTCCTGGAATAGGGGCGGGTCTGCTCACGGTGAGTGTCATCGTGTGATAGAAGAGTCAGGCCAGGGGACCGGGTGTATTGCAGGGCCAGCCCTTTGCATGGCTCCTAACAGCCTCTTCTTCCTCTAGGTATGTGTACATTCCAGTGGGCGGGTCCCAACACGGCCTGCTGGGGACACTGTTTTCCACGGCGATGACTTTTGCATTTGTGAGCTACTGGCATGGTGGGCACGACTACCTCTGGTGCTGGGCAGCGCTCAACTGGCTGGGAGTCACGGTGGAGAATGGAGTCCGGAGGCTGGTGGAGACCCCGTGCATCCAGGACAGCCTGGTGAGCAGGAGCCTGGCTCGTGGCAGGGACAGCTGAGCCGGGACCAGGGTTTGGGAGGGAGGGTGGTCATCAGATCCAGGGCCTCATGAGCCATGCTTGCTAGATGGGTTCAGAGCCTCTGTGCCTAGAGGCAGGGCAATTTAGTATAAAGAGTCTAATGGTAGCTATTTAAAAAATGTAATGTTTTAACCACAAGAGCAATACATGTTTATTGTATAAAGTTAGAACATGTAGACAAGAATAGAAGAGAAAAAAGGGCTCAACAGAAAACACTATTAATCCCCATTCTTCCAAATATTTTGCTGTGTACACACACACACATACATTGAAAACAAATGCTGTTATTCCAGAGATATGGTTTTATCAGGACCACCTTTCTATGTCATCAAATCCATTTCTAACAACCCTTTTTAATGGCTCCACTAAATTTTACCATTGAATGTGCTATAATTTATTTAGTCTTCTATTATTAATAATCATATTGTTCTAATTTTTTGCACTTATCAATTGCATTGAGGTGAATATCATAACCAGGATGATTTCTTGTATGTAAAATTGCTACATTAATGGTTTTCTCACCTTTAAGGTTTGCCATGCATACTGTTTAACTCCTTGGTTCCCAACGTGGGCACATGCCCCACAGGAAGGCAATTTGATTTTTAAGGGGGGCAATTCGAGAAGGAGTTATTAACAGTGAATATTTTGCATTTCTTATGGTTCTAGGGGCCTCATATACGATATATAAATACATATTGTGACATATTTATGCATTTCAGTTCTCTATTATATGTTTTAAAACTTTATTTGCTATATTTTCATATCACTCCATATTATTATTTTTTTTAAACAATTTCTTAGTGATTTCTTCCTCAGTACTTCAGCTGTCCTTTCGTTCAATTATTTTTCTCTTTCATGGATGCCATGTTCTTTGGAATCTTGTTTAGACCAAGTTAATGTCCTTTTAGGCTTCCTCCATGTGAAGAGGAGTTCACTTTTTGAATAATAAGAATTATATGTCATGGGGGGCGGGCATCAGGATTTTAGAGATGCCTAGGTGGGGCATGGCCAAAAAAAGATTGGGAACCACTGGTTTAACTCTTCCTTAGCTGCCAAAATGTGTCGAGTTACCTCCCTACCACCAGTGTGTGAGGATGCCCTCACCAGCACAGAGCCGTACTGGTGTTTTACTCTTTGCTAATTTGATAGTTACCGTTCTAGCAGCATAAAAAAGCTAAGATTTAAGACACATTCCAACTCCAGAGGAAAATGATTTGGAAAATAAATGAAGCACTTTGCTTTGCACATTTTAAGTGTTTTTAAACCATGAGTGAACGTTTTAGAATGGAAATATGACAGAGGATGTATTAGAAGCTTGTAGGAAATCATCGGGTCTGCATATGCAGCAATATTCTGATAACCCTGAGAAAAAGCAGCTAAGAAGAAAAATGCTGGCATTAGTGTTACAGTAGGCAACAAAACACAAGAAATTTAGTGCGCAGTGAGTAATGTGGCTAAATTCCATCCGTAGAGGCAAGTAAAGCAAATACATTTTTAAAAAACCAACACTACCAAAATAGAACCCATTCGAGTGTTTTTCTATTTAGCTAGCCCTTGTACAAGTGGATAGTTATTCCAATAAAAATCGGGTACAAAGTACATGGCAACATAACACAGCTGAAGGAATTTAAATATGCTCATACATGTTTAAAGATAAGTATTTTATTCAGTAGTATCACCCAGCAATCAGCGGAAAAGAAATGTCAGTTAATTCTAATGGAAAATGACATTTCAGTGAAAGGCATGGCTATACCACACAAAGGAAAAGCCATAAAAGGTGGCATCATAGAGGTTTCCATCTTCATCCTGAAATCTGAGCGGTCTTCCCCGAGGCCTGAAACCCAGTCATCACCTGTGAAAGCCCGAGAATTCCTTCCAGCCCAGGATGAAGCCCTGTCACAGCCTCACGTTCCTTCACGGGAGGGCGAACATTAACCTTGAACTTAATGCTACGCAGTGCTCTGTGGACTTTGAGCTATGGCTTATGCTATGAATATATTTTAAAAACCTGACATGCTGAGGAGTAACCCAAACTGTGCCATGCAGCCCGTGGCTTGTTCATTTGGTTAAAAAAAGGAATGAAGTCAGAACGCTCACAGGAGAAGCACTCGAATGTCCGTGGCTTGTTCATTTGGTTAAAAAAAGGAATGAAGTCAGTGAGAACGCTCACAGGAGAAGCACTCGAATGTCCACTCTGTCCCATCACGGCTCACGCAAGGACCCTCTTGTGTTTACCAGTTTCTGTCCACAGCTCAGGCACCTATGGACAGAGTACTTTTTGAATATATGCTTTTGGTGAGATACATGCCTTTGCATATTGCAAATATGCTGTTTAGTTTGCATGCTTGTTGAGCAAGAACATATCTCATAAAGCCTATTTTTTTTTTCGGCTGTCTTATCCTGACCGCCTGGTAGTTGATTGTGGGTGTTTAGACTGGAACCTCCTTGAGTACAAGGTCAGGGTCCCATCACTATTTATATCCCCAGCGGTTAGCTCGGGGTCTGTGTTAGCCTCAGTGTTAAGTCAACGCACAATTAATGCTGCTACTTGTCCCCCAAGGACTCTCCCTCATGACTCGGTATCGTATGCAGTTCGGCCCAGATTCTGTTTCCTTCAGAAAAACACGGCTGGCTTTCCGAAGGTCCACCCCCCCTTTTGAAAAAACGGTTTCCTCACTGAGTTGCCCTCTTGCCCTCTCTTTTCATGAATCCATTTCCTATTCTTTTGTCAAAAACTAAATAAAGACTCAATGCCTCTTTGGCACCCGCTTTCATCTGACTGGAGTCGCCCCAATTGACCTGGTGATGTTTTTACAATGTGAGTTCACTCCCCACGCCCCTCACACACTCTTCCCCTGGCATTCATCCTGCGTCTGTCTTTTAAATATAGATAGACATATATCTGAATAGCAAGGATTATCATTCCTTCTTTTCCATATCTTCTTCTTCAACCTCAAAGCTTTGTCTGGGGCACACAGTACAATAGGTTTCTATTTCTTGGTGTTGATAGAATGACAGCTGAACACTCACCCTGAGACTGGTCAGAGCTGAGTCTTATAAACAGCAAGCCCTCTGAGGTCCTAGGAGAGCTGTTTGATCAAACTTCCTGCCATAATGGAAATGTCCATTGTATTGTCGAACGCATTAGTCACTAGCCACAGTCAGCACTTGAGTAACTAATTTTTAAATCTGTTTTCATTCATTTAAATCTAAGCAGTCCCCATGTGGCTAGCAACTTCCATTTTGAGCAGCCAAGTTCTAGAACATACTCCTTTTCTAGAAAAAATTAAAAGAATGTAGAGTGTTTGCTATAATCTAGAATGATCTTCATTAATGTGTGGTACCTCATATATCCGACTGGTTACTGATTCTCTCCACTCGAATATCTCAGAGCTATCTCTGACTTCGCCTGTGTAGCACTGAACTCATGTGCCCTTATCTCTCAGTATTCCACCCAGCTCCTCCCCCTCAAGTATTCTCTGTTTCTGCAAATGGCACATCCTCGGTCTAGTTACTTAGGTCCCAAACCATCAAGGTATCCTTTCTGTGCCCCTGTCCCAGTTCTTCCTGTGTGTACTTACATTCTGCCTCCTCAGTAAAGATGATTACTATTATTATTATTATTATTTGCTTGTTTTCATTTCCACTGAGTCATCCTAATACAACTGTTCTCATTTCTTGCCAGGTCTACCATGTAGCGTCTAACTAGTCTCCCTGCTTCCACTTTTGCCTTTTTCTTATACTTTTAAAAAATATATATTTTATTGATTTTTTACAGACAGGAAGGGAGAGGGATAGAGAGTTAGAAACATCAATGAGAGAGAAACATCGATCAGCTGCCTCCTGCACACCTCCTACTGGTGATGTGACCGCAACCAAGGTACATGTCCTTGACCGGAATCAAACCTGGGACCCTTCAGTCCGAAGGACGACGCTCTATCCTCCCAGCCAAACCGGTTAGGGCCATTTTGCCTTTTTCAATTCATTATCCTCACTGTGCTGAGTGATGCTTCTCAATAAAATCCCAACCATGTTGTTGTCCTTCTTAAAATCCTTAGTGGCATCCCGTTTTCTTAGGACCAACTACCCAATATTTAAGATAGCCTATGTGAGGCCTTGCCTGATCTTGACCTTGCTACCTCTCCTCATCCTCTCTGCCCCTCCTCCTCACACTCTGTTCTTCCACCTGGTCACTTACATGCCTGGCCCCTCCAGCCTCAGCTCCCACATGCAGGCTCTTCCATCTCCTAGGATGCTCTCTCTTCTTCTCCTCCACCCATATTCATCCTCCAGATTTCAGCTTGAACGATGCCTTGCATGGGTCCCCTTCACTGACCCTCTTAAGTCAATCAGGTCTCATTTAATAACTCGTGTGGGCACCTCGTATGTCTCTTCTGCTATACTTATCATAGGTGCAGTGAAATAATTTTATGGAATAACCTGTTTAATCCTTAGCTCCATCACTGAACCGTAAACCTCATGAGATCAGAGACCTGCATTCTTGACACCACATTGCCGGGCACAGAGTAGGCATGCAGTAAATCTTTGTTGAATGAATGAATGATACTTTCTGACTTCCGTGAGGGGAGTCAAGAGGAAGTCAGCTTACGCAGCAGCATGAAGAATAAGGTGAGGCTTGTTAAGCATTATACAGGGTGTTTATTTTATTTTCTAGCAGGGTAGATACTAATTGGTCTAGTTATGACAAAATGCTATTTTAATGCTGAGTGCACAGAATACATAAGGGGAAGAGAGGGGTAGGGAGGAATGAGCCCTCCCTGTACCCTGCTGCTTTGTGAGAGGGGGGATTATTGCTTGTGACTCACCGAGGCAGAGCTGTAGGAAGCTGACACAAGGCGTTTTCATAAAGCACCAGGCTGGTGGACAAAGAGAGGAGTTACTGATCAGGCAACATGCTTTCTCTCTATACAAGCGCTCTCCCAGGGAGCCAGAATCTGTGTTCAGCCTTGAAATGTTTTTATTTTAATAAGTGGAAATATTTTGAAGCATCAGTAGGGTGACTCACCTTCTCGCCAGTTCTCAATCTGATCTCTCCTTTGAAGGAGGACACCTTCAGGCTGCTTGCCAGTCATTCCAACACAAAGGAGAGTCTACATCTCCAGCCATTCACCCACCCACCCCCATTTCCATTTCATTGAATGACACAAATGCCCTCCTCCCACTCCCCTCCCCCCTCTTCGTTGCCCCAAGAGTGCCCTGCTAAGCTGATTTATATTCTCTCCGAAGCAGTAAAGTTTCTATTTATAGACTTAATTGAGGAAGCGCGCCTCCAGTGAAAATCACGGAGGGTCCGTCTGATGCTTCTGGGAGGGACCTGATGCCTTGGTGTGTCAGAAGGAACCCAAAGACCATGGCGCTATGGCGACGTTCATTTAGTTTATCCGATGTATTGAACAGTTTGATGTTGAAAATGTAGGTGCAGAAATCCCAAGAGTTTGAGCAATCAGTCACTTTAAAAGGATAATTGATTGTAAAATCACCAGCACTATCCAACCAATGGATACTTAGATCCCCACAGAGAAGAAAACGTATGACCAGTGAATCGCGCAGGCTCCTAACTCACCAACTGGCAAGATGCACATGTTCGTCGGCCTGATTAGAAAACCCTTTCACTAGGGGTCAGTGATCACAGCCCCAACTCACTCGCTGGAGAAATACAAGGCTAACTGTGCCGAGAAGAGCTGTTCTGCTTGGCCATGGCCCGTGATCTACTCCTCCGCTACTTAGATTCATTTCCACAAATGGAGATCAGGCGCTCAGTGTAGAGGAGCCAATTTCTCCTGACCGGAACCTGTCCCAGACTGAGCTCACTTAGCCAGTCAGCCTGTCCTTCACTTCTTTATTTGCTCATTCATGAAAAATAAATTTCAGCGCCCTACGTGGGAGACAACTTGCAGAGCACCGGAGAGCTCTGAGCGAAAAGCGTGATGCCTCCCTCCTGATTCCTTCTCTGCTTCCTCTCCAGTGCTTCAACGTAGGTAGCGTGCTGAGCTGTCAGGGCCCAGCTGTAGGGTCTATTATTACCACTTTCCCTACCTGAGTGAAGTGTCTTGCCTGGCCTCCTGTCAGGATGGTCATCTTTACAGTGGCTGCTTTGGATTAAAGAGGCAATAAAACGGTGGGACACACACTTTGTCTATGAAGACCTAAATGATCTCTATAAAAAATGGACTTGTCTCCATAAACATCAAAAATAATGGCTGGCCTAGTCTGCCCAGGCATTGCTCAGAGGAAAGGTCCAGGCGAGAGACAGACATTGGGGAGAATGTAGATGATATTTGGAGCCATGGGAATGTTTGAGGGGAGAGAGAGAGAGAGCGAGAGAGAGAGAGAGAGAGAGAGAGAGAGAGAGAGAGGAGGAGGAGGGGAGGGGAGGGCTGCGAGTCATCTTCCTTGTCCCCCAGGGGTTGATGATCTAGCTGGAGAGGCGAGATGTGCGTAGCTCAGTTGAGGGCCCGTGTGAGGCATGATGTGCAAAGACCAGATGAGTCACGGAGGCAGCTGGTGTTCGGGAGGCGGGCGGTCCGTGTGAGCTAACCTTTAGGAATGGCTTCAAGGGCTGGGGCTCGAGTAGGACGCTGAAGAATTGAGAGTGGGATTTGGACAGGTGAGTAGAGAGGAGAAGGTGGGCATTACAGGCCAGGGGGGCAGCACACACAGCCTGAGGTCAGGAGAGAGAAGCCAGAGGCTCAGGCCAGGAGGCTGACCTAACAGACAGGGCAGTGGAGGAAAGGAGATTAGAGAGGCCAAGTGGTCTCCCATTTAAAGGGATCTGAATGCCACATTTAGAAATACACAAATGCAAGCTGTTTAACCAAACAGGGGAACATCAAATTAAGGTATTAATCCCACACCTCCAATTAGCCTGTGTGGCAGCTTGTTAGCATCCCCTGGGCCCCTGGATCAGAAAAAAGCAGTGTGTGTGTTTATGAACAGTGTGTTCCTTGTGGGGATGACGGCCCGCTGGGGCCCCCTCTGTTGTCTCCCACTCATTAACGATGCAGGAAACATTGCGCGATTCGCTGGTCATACATTTTCTTCTCTGTGAGGATCTGAGCCCGAGCCTTAACCCCTCTGGTCTGAGAGGTAGAATTATTCTACAAAGAATTCCACCGCTTAGTTAAATATGTTTAATATGGCAAAAGCATTTTCAAAGGTTCTTTTTAACTTTCTGTTACTGAGTCTACTATCTGACAGGCTTTGAAAGAGAGTCCATTTTCAGATATTAATGGATTGACCAGCCGGGTCTGGCAACCCTTGGACTTCTGCTGCCTTTCCAGTCCCTCCCAGGTTAGCCCCGAGCAAGGCAGGGGTCAGGGTCTTGTCTTTGCTGGGGGAAAATGCTAAGCCAAAGATGAGAGCCATGGCTTGAATGTAAATGCTTAAGACTGGCTTTCCTAGGTGGCGGGCGGGGTTAGATTCTTTACCTGAGCGTCCCTGGTTTCTGCGTCTACAGCCCAGATATGTGGTGGTTGCTCTAACCTCAGTCTAGTGCAGTGATGGCGAACCTTTTGAGCTCAGCGTGTCAGCATTTTGAAAAACCCTAACTTAACTCTGGTGCTGTGTCACATATAGAAATTTGTTGATATTTGCAACCATAGTAAAACAAAGACTTATATTTTTTATATTTATTTTATATATTTAAATGCCATTTAACAAAGAAAAATCAACCAAAAAAATGAGTTCGCGTGTCACCTCTGACACGCGTGTCATAGGTTCACCATCACTGCTCTAGTGCCAAGCAGCTTTCCACTGGTGAACTTGGGGAAAAGCAAAATCTCATCATGTGTAGGTTGAAGATTTGGATGTGTGTTTCCAAATCTGGGTCTCTTTTTTGCCCAGAACATCTAAGTTGCCCATCGGAAGTAGCAGAGCTTGGGTTTCCAGTGTTATTATCAATGAAAGGATGAGATAGCCCCTTCTTCCCAAGATAATGCACACATGCTTAGTGTAAAACGTTTTTACATACATATTTATTTACAACATTTGTGTGTATTATGTATATAAGAGGTAGCGTGTGAATATATGTATGTGTATATGCGTGTGTGTGTGTTCATTTTTTTTAAAGCTCTGAGAAGTCAAAAATGAGCAGGACTTCCAAAATATCTCACATTCCTCCCAAGACCTAGAAATAAACGCAGCTTAAAAAGGCATATTGAGCAGCTGCCGGCCTGGTTTGAGACGAACTGGGTTGGTTTCAATGCACTTGTGATTGCCGGCATTTATTGAGACACACAGTTTAAGGTGGCTCTTGCTTCTTCCTTTGGTGTCAACCCTGTCGCCCACCCAATACCATGTCGCCCTCCCAATACCAAGTGCTGCCACAGCCGCTGTCTGTCCCGAGGGTGGCAGGAAGGCAGCTGCTATGAAGGGTGCAGGGCACCTATCAAGCCGACTCCGTGCTGTTCAGAGTGATGCTGCTGAAATAATTTCATTGCGAGGAAAGATGAAAACGAAGAGTAAAGAATAACAGATATAATGAAGTTTTATTTTTATTTAAAAACGCATACAAGCCCAGGAAAGTGTGTGAAAGGTTGTGCACTAAAACGTTAATGGCGGTTAACTCTTACTGGTGGGATTACTTGTCATATGTGTTTTCTTGGTTTCTGCCCATGTATTTGTCCAGCCTTTTCCTACAGTGACTACTATGTATCGTCTAATTAAAGGTTCTTGAGAGAAAAGAGGACAGATGGACTTACCCTCAGGGGGCTTTGCTCGGCTGACCCTGATGCTTGACTGATGCTAGAATTGAAGGTTACAGTTGTCTTTCTCAGGAGCAAGGCCCGTGGAATGACTCTTCTGAAAAGTGGTCCACGTGCAGTGGGCATGTTCACCAACGCCGTGACCCCACGATCTCACGTGCTTTCAATCGTAGCTTTGTCGTTATCCCTGTTTGACAGTGAGAAAACACTGAAACGCAGAAAGCTTAGGAAATGTATGTTCCTGGTGCGAAAGTCACATCTTAGCACAAGGCTTCATTTTGATGAATAAGCAGGAGAGCACCCTCCATCCTTCACTCCCGTGTTCTTCCCCCAGCAGCAACGACGTTCCGTTCCCTCGTTTCTGATATTTACTTCTGTCTTTCTAAATAGAGTCTATAATTTATTTATTATTGTAAATATTAACTGCTTTCTACATGAGGTTTTAGCATCTTAGACCTACTCCCCCTAATATAATAAGATCTCTGTGTGTTTTTTTTGGTTAATTTCAGTGTCTACATTATTATCACTGTGTTAAGTGCGGCTCACTGCCAAGCCTGTTAATATGCTATAATTGCTTTTCCTTTCTTAGTCGACTGTTTTACCTCCCTCAGATTAAGGATTGCCTGGCCTCCTTTGTCTGATTAGTAGTTTACTGTCACCACTTCTTCCCAACAAAAGTGAAAAATCCTCAGAATAGTATTCTCCAGGTGGTCAGACATATCTGGAATCTGTCAGCTCTTTTCTTTTCCTGGAGAATCTCTCTTGAAGCCCTCCCCCCTCTCTCCTCCTTTCCCATCTGGTTCATTTCTCTTCGGACCTGCTGGATGGGCAAAGAGAGAGACAGGTGTTGGGTAATTACTGAGCACTGTTACTGTACCTGTTGCCCCTCAGTTTAGAGTCTCTCTGATGTGCTTATGAAAAAACCCTTCATCTTGGGGGTGGAGAAAGAGGGAAACCCAGGGTCTATGTGCTCAGTACCTGGATGTTTAACCAGCCTCCCTGGTCTTCTCTGACATGGTGTGCTGTTGCCACCTGTGGCATGTGGTTCTTCTAAAGGCTGGGCCTTCTGGGGATCTGGCATGTGAATGACTCTCTGCATTGGCATCTAGTATTCAGGTAGCTCAGCTCTGCTAATTCCTTCATCTGCTTTCTAATTTATAAAAATGGGTTGGCTTTGCTCACCTGCTCTTTGCTTCTCTCCTGTTTCTTGTCTGTGGATTTCTGCCATTTCACATCTTTCCTTTCATTTTAACGGGGTTATTGAAGGAAACAGAGATGACTCATCTACTCTATTTAACTGGACCTTACTAGAAGAGTTCTCTGTGCTTCAGTTGGTGGATCATTTCGCAATGACTTACCTTTTGGATTTTTAAATATCAAGTTTGTTCAAAAAGTAGGCCTTGCCTTAAGCTGCTGTTTTTATTTTTGAACAGCATATAGCTGAGGCCACAGCTGTCACGTCCTCGGCTTATTTAATAGTCCCAAGGGACCTCAGTGCTGCCTGGAGAGGGAGACCCCAGTGCCAGGAGCAGCCATAACTTGGTTCTGATAGTCATCTGGCTTCCATCTCCTCACCCATTGGCCTTGACTCTTTATACTCCAGGGAGGTGGCCAGGGTCGAAGGTCATTTAGTGGAAAGTTTCCTAGATTTCCTTTTTTTTATTACTTTATTCCTTTTTAATTGATGAAATAATTCATGACCATATGCTCCTGAAAAAAACCCCCACAAAACAAAACAGAGCCTGGTCATAGTGGTGCAGTTGGTTGAGCATTGTCCTGTGCCCCAAAAAGTCGCTGATTTCAGTTCTTGGTTGGGGCACATGCCTGGATTTTAGGTTCAACCCAGTCGAAGGTAACTGATCAATGTATTTCTCTCCCTCTTTCTCTCTCTCTCTCTCCCCTTTCTCTCTCTAAGCATGTCCTCAGGTAAGACACCCATCCCCCCAAACAAGCTACACCTTGCTCAGTTTCCTCCCACAAGAGGTAACCATTGTTTATTAGATTGTAGTATAGCTTCCTACACCTTCACTACTCTGTGTGTGCATGGGTGTGCTTTAAGAAATACATAAATACTGTAACATTTGTACTTTTTTAGACTCCTCATGGTATGCTTTGAAGAAGTTTCTATATTAGTGTATGTAGATCTGCATAATTGGACACGGTACGGCTATATTATAATTTGTTTAGCCGCTCTTCTACTGTTGAGAATTTAGGCTGCTTTTAGTGTTTTACTTCTGCAAATGCATCCTCAGTGAAGATGCCTGCTCCTGCCTCCTTGTTCATACGTGTAAGTGTTCCTTTAGGGCAGGTACTGAACACAGATAGAAGAGAGCAGGGGTTGGTGAACCATGAGCCAGAGCTGGTCTGTTGCCTGTTTTTCTATGGCCTGCAACTAAGAGTCATCTTTACATTTTAAAATTGTTTTTGTTCAATGGTCTATATTGTCCCCAGTGAACTGAAGGATCACCTTTCATGTATAGTAAATATCCAAATATACATGAGTTCACTTTGAGGTTCTAGTCTGTCACATTGTTCTAGTTGATTATTTGTATTTTACTAGTAGGCACTACTTTCTGTTAGTAAGATGGTATCATCTGCATATCTTAAGTTACTGATATATCTTCCACCAATTTTCACTCCTCCTTTCTCTGAGTCTAGCCCAGTTTTCTGAAAGAATGTGCTCTCTGTACAGATTAAACAAATAGGGATATAAAATGCGCCCTTGTCTGTCACCTTTGCCTGTAGGAACCATGGCGTCTCTCCATCTTCTGCCCTGACAGTGGCTTCCTGTCCACAGCCTCTGCTGTTTTATCTAAGCCGGACACTGAGCTACAGAGCAGGTGACTTGCCCATCCACGCGAAACTGGCTCTGCCTCCATCACTGTAGGCATTTGCTTCTCTCTCAGGAGCACGCATTGCTTGGGTCTCAGTAGCAAACAGAGGTCAGAGCCCCACAGAGAAGAAAACGTATGACCAGTTAATCGCGCAGAGGTTAACTTCATGGACCAGATCTTTTTTGAAGCTCCTTAAAAGGAGGAATGGAGCATTGCTTTCTGAGCGCCTTCTGGGTCCCCTTGGCATGGATACAGGAGGAGATGAAACATGTAGGAAGCCAGGAGGTTGTGTCACTTATTTGGGGAAAGGGAGGGACAGGTGTTGGATAATTACTGAGCACACAGTACGCATGGGTCTTGGGTGATGCCGAGTAGAGAAGAGGCCGCCCCGTCCTTCAGGAATTTACCATACTGGCCGGAACATGAGGGCGACAGTAACTGGTGAAACGTGCACTTCTAAATGGAAATGACCCAAGTGCCCTGAGAAAGCAATCTGAGAGAAGCAGTGCCTGGCAGTTTGGTCCAGATGGGATGGGGGCCTGGATGACTTTGGAGTCTGAGTCCTCCCACCCTGAGGGTCTCCCTCTGGCTGCCCTTCCCTTTCACAAGTCTCTGGTTTCATCTTCATGGCCTT
>NW_005358456.1:401469-402433 GCF_000412655.1 Myotis brandtii | reverse complement strand
CATTTCCTTGCTTATCCTCTGGTTAGCAATTTTATTAGAAAACGAAAAACGTCAGTGATTATTTGGAAGAACTGTGTCCAGCTGCTCAAACCCACCCAGTTTCTGTTTTTAGCTTCTCCCCCACTTAAAAATAAACGGGATCGGGCCCCACTTGCCAAGCCTCTGTCACCATCTCCAGCAGCCATTTCTCCAGCCCATCTGCTCCCCCAGATGCTCAGCCTGGCCCCTCCCCCCAGCTCGGCCCCACATGCAGCCCCTCCGTGGACAAGTGTGGGGCCAGCAGCCCCCTGCAGCATCTGCCCCCCACCCCCGGGCTGTGCTGAGCGTCACTTCTGACCCAGATTCTGCAGCCCACACCCCCGGGCCCAGCTCATGTGTCCCAGCCAGTCCTGTGATTTCCAGGGACAGGATGTTGACTGGAAAAGATAGAAGAGTTGCCATGGAGATATGAATAAACACAAGCCATGGACACGTTGCAGCAGGAAATTCAAACGAGTTTGACAGAAGTTTCGTTCAGCCCTACGATTTACTTTGATTGGGTTCCATGGCTCACTTCTGGAATCTTAGAGGGAAGCTTAAATCCAGTGCTAAACTGTCAACATGACATCCCCACACCCCAGCTCTTATCTCTTCGGTCACAGTGTGCTTGCCCCGAGAAATTAGAGGTCGGCCTCTGCTTTTCTGGATGTTCTGAGGGCCTTGCTGTATCCAGGCCCAAGGCCCAGTCAGTACCTGGGGTTATAGCAACAACAACATGGAGAGAAACTGCCCCAACCTGCATGTAGGTCAGAGTGCCTGCGGAGAACTAGTCACCCTGCACGGCACAGTGATGCTCTCTAACCTGCTCCACCTCCCTTTCTTCCTCTTCCCTTGTGTTCAGGGGTGTGGGATGAAGAGGCTTGGAACTGGGGTGCATCTTGCCTAAACATGGCTGGGGCACAGGGCTCCCCTCTCTCATATTTGA
>NW_005358456.1:397545-398376 GCF_000412655.1 Myotis brandtii | reverse complement strand
GGAATGATCCAGCACGGAGGCCCTGTAAGGGGCCCTTTCCTGCCGGGAGGTGCATTTTCCTGGGCCCTCGGGGAAGGGGGACCCAGTTTTGGCAGTGCTCCTAACGAAGGAGGAAGGGAAGTGCTGTGCCCCACAGGCCGAGAGGGAAGTCAGCTCCATAATGAATGTGGAAGAAAACACTCACCCTCTCTCCAGAGGGCGCTGTGGACCTTTCGGGCAGTATGTTTATCATCCCTGGACCCTGTCCATCAATAACACAGCAGCCTCATGCAATCATGTTGTCCTGGTGATAACCAAAAATGCCCAGCAAATTTCCAGGCATCCTCCGGGGGACAGTGCCCCTCCCACTTTTTGCCGAGAGGATATTGAATTGCCACAGGCTCATCTAGCTGGGAAGAGACCATGACCAGCCCGGAGCTCTTTTTATCACGATATTTCTGTGTTCATGAAAATCAAATTCTGTTTACCAATCGTTGCCTTTTCTGATCAAGTTGGTGATTCTGATTTTCAGACCTGATGGCTCTTCGCTGTATCCTGATCTATTTCCTCACTGAGTTTACAATTCATCGTGAGTTCTCTGACCAAGGGGTTTTCAAGCATCTAAGCCATGAGGACGGGTGACTGCCTTAAGGCTTGGCCCCTGCACATGGCAGCCAGCATCCTAGAGGTGAAGGACCACGGGAATAGTGACCACAATCGCTATAGGACTTCAGAGGAGAGAGTGTAAAGGAACAAAGACTTTCAAGTGGGAACTTTGGCCCTCTGGCCCTAGAGACTCACAAAGTCATATTTATTGGAGCCGGCTGGGCCGAGGGAATATACCCTTCCAGC
>NW_005358456.1:391705-397518 GCF_000412655.1 Myotis brandtii | reverse complement strand
ACTTTTAAGTATGGGACTCTCCTCTTAGAACATGCAACACCTGACTGTTGAGTCAGGGGCACTGACCTCTTTTCCCTTAGATTGTCAAAAAAAAAAAAATGACAATAACCAACACAACAATAGCATCTGGTGTGAATGCCTGGTCTTGAACCATACACATACAGGTCATATAATAAGAGTTGCATCTTATTGGTCACGTTGCATAATAAGGTTGCATCTGACTGCATTCTTGGCACCAGAAATCCTTATATGCACCTATAGGCACCTGATTTCTTAAAAGGTCACGTTGGAACAAAAAGGGTAGGTAAGGACAACTATTATTATTGTAAATCAATCAAAATTATACCTATTTTTTTTGTGAGATTGGCAAAAAATACAATATGTTTTTTGGTGTGCCACTGGATTTTGGTCATTAGTGTGTGTGTGCTATGAGACGAAGAAGGCTGAAAATCACTGCTCTAGAGTTTTTGTGAACCAATGGCCGAGGCCAGATGGTTCCCTAGAAACAGAGAAAGAATCCTCAATGTCAAAACAGTTCCTTCTACAGTGTGTCCGGGGAATCTGAAGGGGAGAGACAGTTGCAGCCGAGACAAAGACCCCTTTGCAGTTGATTGTGTCCTCTGTGGACTCTCTAGGCTGGCCCTCCCTTTCCTCCTTGTGGTCAGTCCTTCATTCTGCTCTTCCTCTGACTCTCGGTGAGGAGAAGCCAGGCTCTGTGAGGGTGCTGCTGTTCATGCACAAGGCCAATTTCATCAGTTCAGAGGATTGGGCTATTAGTTAAAATTAGGCTTTTGGATTTTCTTTTTCATCATCTATTTTGTCTCCCACCCACTCCTCCTGGGGGATAATTAAGAATTGCCTATGAGCCTCTTGATTTCTCCTGTAAGTCTTTCTAGCTTATTGATTCCAAAAGCCTTTAACATTCTTGCTTTTTTTTTTAAATTAGCTCTCTCTAAAAATTAAATTGTGGTTATTTGTTTCAGATTTTAGATGTCCTCCCTCCTGTTTCTGAGACTAGAGGCTCGTCCATATTTTCTATTATTTTGACTATTTTTTTCCATAAGCAGAAGTAGGAATGTATTGACTCCTATAGTTGAGAGAGATACTTGGGAAATCAGAGAATTAAGGGAAGATCCATGGGAGCCAGGGCCTCGGGTGCTGGAGAAGGAGCCTTGCTCCCATTCCTCCCCACCCCCTCAGCCTCCAGCACCCACTCCCCCTTGCCTCCTGCCTTGTTCTGCACTTACCCCTCAGCTCTGCCTCCCACCAGAACCTACCTTGCCTCGTGCCAGGTAACCTGGCACCGCAGCCCTGCTTAGCAACCCAATGCAAAGCGAGTTTTCTCAGCATCTCTCTATTGATTATCTAATAATTGTAATCATTTCCCCTAAAAGGAGAACCACTTCGAGCGTAACGGAGCCATGTCTGCTCTCTGTAATTGACGTTAATAAGAGCAAGGTCACACAGGGCCCTGGACCTCCCCAAACAGGAAGTGAGGCGGGGGAGTGTGTGTGTCGGGGAGACTGATGGGGTAGAGCAGATGCAGCAGAGTATCTGACCCATGGGGTCCCTCAGAAATCAAATGTGTTATAATGTCCCTCTCCCTGGAGAGAATTATTTGGACACAATTTATGCCAATTAAAACAATTCATATTTTCCTGATTTATTATTCTGGATTTTCCCTGCTGTCTCCCTGCTTCCTCTCATCCCGCCTCCCCACTTACTGCTAATTGAGTCAGTAATACCCAGAAAATACCTCCCTCTGCTCTAAAATGCAGGAACTGGTAGATCAGTGTCTCCTTACCCTAAGGGTGAGGAGGGCTGGGTTATGAGCCTGCTCTGTCCCCGTTTCTGTCTCATTACCAGCTTCTATTCTGTGTAATTATCTCATCCGGTCGTGTTCGACAGCCTCGCCTGGACGTGCTTGTGGCTTCTTAGAGCAGGGAAAGAGACCAGAGGTCATCTTGTCTGGTGGCCCGTAACCAGGACGCACCAGCATCACTGAAGATCTTTCCAGAACAATCACGTCCAGGCAGACGGCCCAGTCAGTGCCCACTGCTCAGCTCACGCGTGAGAAGGCCTCGCGCTCACAGGTGGGGCAGGATGGCCGTGCTCCAAGGTGATGCAGGAGGAGAGAGCCATGGATGGGAGATGCATGGTAGCAGCTCTGAGCGGGCAGAACAGATGCTGGGACTGCAGGAGAGAAAGGGGAGGTGTCAGGAAGTCATCTCTCTGGGTTTTCAGAAGACCCTGACTGAGGTTTGCACAGTAGCCACAGGTGATGCACAGCAGGGGCCCCCGAAGCCAGTCAGCCTCCTGCTTAGTCCTTTGTGCCTGCCAGGAATCCAGCCGATTCAGAATTCCAGGTGTAATGGATACAGCTGGAGTCAGGAGGCAGTGACCACCCCAGAGATGGGCAGGTTTCGGGAGGACACTCCGCTTCCCCTCTTTTCTGTCTTTGGATTAGGCTGCAGTATTTGTCAGAACCCCAGGGGCCCTGTGTGTTGGGCTGTTGCACTGTACCTGGTCCTCATTCTAAATACACAACCTCAAAGGACAGCCCCTGCGATGTGCTCACGGGGCCCACACACTGCAGCCACGGCAGGGGCCGCACTCGAGAGGCCCCCAGAACGTCAGGGCTGAGATAGGAACGTTTGGTTGACTTGATGACATCCTCACGAAGGTAATAAAAGGGGAGGGAAAAGTTCAGGGAAGACCTCGGATGGATGAGCAGAATTCTCTAGCATCCATTAGGGAAAACATCTCTCCAGTTCCATGTATTTCAGGTGCTGCCAGCTCACCATTGGCGAACCAGAGCTCCGATTGAGCTGCTCTCCTGCGCCCTCTTAACAAGGTTCCTCCTAATAGTGGGTAGAGCCATGGGGTAGCTTCCCATGGTCAAGTAAACTGGCCTGGAAGATCGCCCCGATCTGGACCTCATTACATGGAGTTGTGCTTGTTACCATGGAGAACAGCTTCAGCAGTTCTTGTGCCTATAGATGTACATGCAGAAGATGTGTAGAGACATTCCAGCTAAATCTTAACTAGCTTCAGAACTTGTGTTACACGTGTCCGGGGAAAGCTCATTTGGGTCAGAGGAGGTAACAACTTGGGGGTGTGGCACTTCTTTCTTTAGACCAGAATGAGCATGTTGCAGGAATAGAAGTTTTGAGACCTGTTTAAATAATAATTTTAATTTAAGTAACAGTCCAGGCTCTGGGGGAAGCACCCTGGGCTGCTGACGGAGGAAGGCTGGATGCCGTGTCAGTCTTAGACTTTCCACCGTGCAATGAGGTGCTCTTGCCTTCCCCACAGGTCCAGTTCCTCTCCCCACGGGCTCGCCGTCGCTTCCACGCTGCCCTAGCCTCGTGCTCCACCTCCATGCTCATCCTGTCCAACCTGGTGTTTCTTGGGGGCAACCAAGTTGGGAAGATCTACTGGAATAGGATCTTCATACAAGGTAAGTTGCCGGGCAATGCTATTTTCAGTCAATTTCTTGCTTTCCACATATGCACTTGGTATCTTGGATGGGGTGGGGCATTCATTGTTCTATTTATGGCATATGACTTATAAAAATACCAGCCAGGAACAGCGCCCTGTGTTTTGAGGTACTTCTTATGTATGACACGTGACACTCAACATCAGAATGTTCTGTCCTGCCTTGCTGGTGTGGCTCAGTGGTTGACCATCGACCTATGGACCTGGAGGTCATGGTTCGATTCCTGGTCAGGGCACATGCCTGAGTTGCAGGCTTGATCACCAGTAGGGGGCATGCAGGAGGCAGCTGATCAATGATTCTCTCTCATCATTGATGTTTCTATCTCCCCTCGCCCTTCCTCTATGAAATCAATGAAATTATATTTTTAAAAAATGTACTGTCCCGACTATCCCAAACTCTTCCATTCCATTCTGCTCAGTTACCTCTTCAATTTTTTCACTTTAAAAAAAATCTTACCAGCCTTCAGCATACGGCAGAGTCTAACCTTCTTCCACTTACCGCTCTGAAAGTCCTGCTAGGATTATGTGCTAGGAGCCCCTTGCTCTCCTGCAGCTGTGGGTGTGGCACTGGTTGCCACAGCTCTCTGTCGGGGATGTTTTTGCCTGCACACCGGGATGCCAGCACTGCCAGCCGACTGCATGATCCACGCACATTAAGTGGCTCCTCTCAGTGTCCACAGTAAGCCACACCTGCAGCAGGTAAAATGCTAGTTTGTGGGAATTACTGTGAAAACATTGCGTTAATAATTAACCATTTAATTAAGGTCACCATTTCCCTGGGGCTGGAACTAAACGTTGCATCACGTCCTTTAGAGAATTGGGAGAAAGGGAAGTACTCACAGGACACATCCCTCCAGCCACTTCCCTCTGTTCTGTTTCCCTGACCAGTGGTGGGGTTTTGCGCCTTCGGTTTGGGAAGCTTTGCCAAACCCTGATGATGCGACTCTGCATGTCTAGGCTGTCACTTGCACACGGTGGCAGGCGTGGCTGAGCCAGGCTCATGGGTGCCAAGCGAGGGCCCTGTTCGGCTTTCGTCTCCTCACCACAATGCCCCTCTTTTATCTTCCTTTCTGAGAAATGTCTTAGCTGATCATTCCTGAAAGATGATGTATTTTTCAAGTGGAGGCCATCCTTTAATAGATGGGAGATAATGGGTGCAGAGGACCTAAAGATTAAAAAATGCTGCTAGGGGCGGTGACAGTGTTTTCCTTATATTGCCTCCTACCAACCACCGTACCTAGCACAATGCTGAGAACCTACAGCTCCGGGGAAATGCTGACTTGTGGTTTGCTGGCCCCGTGAGCGAGAAGGCTCTGATTTTTGCTTCAGTCAATCAAGCGTATTGAATGTTTGCAGCTTGCAAGGCACTGAGACTACGCGGGTGGGAGAAGCACCCACAAATGTGGGGCCCAAACTTGCAAACAGAAATGTGTCCATAGATTCAGGTAACTGCTTGCCAGACACATGCGGTGAGGGAGGAGAGGCCGACCTTCCCTGGAGGGTGGACTTCCCAGAGGAGGCGGCATGTGACGTGGAGTTTAAAGCACAATAAGTAGGAATTTGTCAGGTGGAGAAGGCAGGTGTATGGGGGTCCTTAACACTTGCCGCCATGTCAGCTAATTCCCAGCTCTCGGTAACTGTTCCCCATAGAAGTTATTCTTCTCACAGTGACCCCTAGACAGTGGTCGGCAAACTCATTAGTCAACAGAGCCAAATATCAACAGTACAACGATTGAAATTTCTTTTGAGAGCCAAATGTTTTAAACTTAAACTATATAGGTAGGTACATTGTTATTAACTTAATTAGGGTACTCCTAAGGCTTAGGAAGAGCCACACTCAAGGGGCCAAAGAGCCGCATGTGCCTCTCGAGCCGCAGTTTGCCGACCACGGCCCTAGGAGGTTTCTGTTTTGATTCTCCACCGCCTTGTCCTGGCATCACGGAGGGGAAGGGACGTGGGGGTGGTGCACAGGCACTAAATACCCCCTGCTGCCGCCGGAAGTGACGTTGCCCCGTGGCATTTGTGCTCACATCCCATTGGCCAGGGCCAGTCCCTGACCAACTTACGTGCACCTGGGTGCTCCGTGGGAGAGAACTCGGGTATTCCCAGGCAGTGGCGCAGCGGGGAAGGGTCCCAGCGGCAGCAGCAGGAAAGGGTGCCCCGGAGGCCGCTGAAAATGTAAGTGGGAGTGCAGAGGCGGGTGGGGCTAAATGATTGCAACGTGGGGGCCAAGGGCCCGGAGGTGGCAGGTAAGGCCATGCGAGTGGACACAGCCAGTCAGGGAGCACAGAGCAAGGGAGCAGGTGGGCCGTGGG
>NW_005358456.1:379045-391667 GCF_000412655.1 Myotis brandtii | reverse complement strand
CTGGCATTTAACGGGGCAGAGAGAAAGACAGAGGCTGTTCAATGTTCTTTCTGCTCCTCAAGGCCGGAAAGATCAAAGTGTGATTTGCCCTGCGCCGCTCACATGGGTCACGTGGGGTCAGGGCTCTGGAAATAGCGTCTGCTGCCGCCGTGTGGGGCCCACTAGGGTCTACACCTGGTGTATGTTGTGTCCTCCTTGCAGCCAGGTGCCGGGGTCCGGGGACTGATTCTCTGAATATAGGGGGCTCTATGGGCTTATTTCTCTCTCGGGTCTGGGGCCAGGGCAGCTCAACGTAGAAGGTATCGTCTGTGTGGGAGATTCCTCAGCTCAGCTGGTCCGTCTCAGGCCTTCTGAGTCAGGGGATGTCTCCTGGGGTTTGGGCAGTTGCCCCATTTTGTCTGGTCTTTGTTTTTTTGTCCCTGAGTTTCTATATCTCCTGGAGGATGGTGCCAAGTCGCCTGCCCTTGAGACTTCTGGATTTTTTTATTCCTAACTAGAAGACTAGTATGAATATTCATGATTTTGATATGAAAGTGTATTAATGAGTTCATTGGATGCTTCCTCAGACCCTGCTGGGGTGTATATTAGCTTTCTAAAATAAAAACAACAAAAATCTGAATTCTGAGATTCCTCTGGCCCCAGAGGTTTCGGATACAGCACTGTCCACCTGAACCTGTCGCTGCTGATGAACGAGCCGGGAGTTTGACAGGCTGGTAGCCTCTGGTCTCCTCCCTCAGGCTGCCGAGCAGCACCTGTTCTAGGACCCATGTGTACCCACTGAGGGAAACGTGATGAAGCGATGGGGGAAGGCTGTTCGTGGGGGATGGAGAACATTCAAGCACAGTGTCTAGGTTTCCAGGCTTAAAGGGGAGGTGGCCCTTCCTTGGGGGTAACCACCATGTCCCTGTGTGCCTTGCTGGGCGGGACCTGCCGCAGGCACAGGGAGGAGCTGGCAGCACTTGGTTCCTCTCACAGGTCTCACCTGTGGGTCCTGGAGCAGCAGGAAGGGGCGGTCAGGTGTCAGGAGGTTAAGGCTCAATGAGGAGATGGAAGGCACAGCCTCACTACCTCTCAGAGAGCCTTTCCCAGCACCACTGATGCCCCTAGAAGGTTCTCATGATTGGCCCGGCGGAGTTGTCTTAAGGTCAGCATCTCTCTTGCCTCCAGTTCACTGAATTTAGACTCAGATTTGTTTGCTTTAAGCTGAAAAGCTTATTTTAGTAGCTTATGTAAAAACCTCTCCTGGTCTCAGTGGGACTGATATGAGGCTGTAAAGTCAGAGCCTTCTCTGTCTGCTGTGATCCAGCCCTGCTGTCCAGGACTGTGGACGGTGCAGCCAAGGGGTGGACACGCTGACCTCTCGTACGTGTCACACACAAACCATTTTTTTTGCAATTGTAAAAGTTATATTCCTTTGGGGGGGGGCCGAGAGAGAAATTACATGAATAAGTGACGTCAAGGTGAATAATGCTAAGGGAAAATAGAGGCAGGGAAGAGCCTAAAGGGTAAGGGAATTCTATTTTAGATATACTTTTAAAAGTATATATATATTTTATTGTAGACAGATGTTCCCTACCTCCTATTTGCTCCCCTCCATCCAGCCCCTACCCTGCCCCAGGCCTTCACCACACTATTGCCCACACACAAACCATTTTTATCGAGTGTTATCTCTGCTGCAGAGGTTGGAGATGTGTTATTCAATTAATGCAGTTGAGGAAAAATAATCTGTCTTTGCCGTTCTTTTATGATTGAAGTTTACTTTAAGCAGCTTGAGGAATGTGAGTGTTTAGACAGAAGCACGCGTGAGGAGTGTGTGTGTGTGTGTGTGTGTGTGCGCGAGCATGTGGATGTGTATGTGTATGTGTAGAAGGAGCCTCGCTGGTCCAGGGGTCTGAGAAGGATGTGGCTAGGGATCTGGTCCCCAGCCTGCTGTGTCATGCTCTGCAGAGGCAAATGCAGGTTGCTTCTTACATAACTCTGGCTCTCAGAAGCGCTTGTTGATGGAAGGAGCTTTCTCATGTCTGCCTTAAATCCTTGACATTGAAGTCTAAGGTGATTTTTGGACAAGCAGCCGATGACTGCCCTGTAAGTCAAAAATATCTCTGTTATAACTTCAAATATGCAGGACCAGTCTCCATAAATCAGTGGCGCCCTTCAGCCCTTGGGTTTTGTAAAAAGGTGACCCAGTCATTTCCTGGGAGGTGGGGCACTGGAATCTGCATCTGTGTTTTGCAGGAATGGGAGCTTGGTTGAGACGTGGATCCACCAAACCTCCATCTTGCCTTCTCATCACACTCACATCCTCTCTCCCTTCTCTCTCTCTCCCTTCTCTCTCTCTCTCTCTCCCTCTCTCTCTCTCTCTCTCTCTCTCTCTCTCTCACACACACACACACACACACACACACACACACACACTCTCGCACTGTTTTCCCTCCTGTTGCCTTTTCTAATTTGGAAAACTCCATCTCAACACTTAGCTCCCGAAGTGGCCCCATGTCCAGGCGAGAGGAACTTGGTCCTCTCCCCTCCAGATCACAGGTCGGAACCCCTGCACTCCCCTGTCTGCTTGTCTTCACTGGCTGGGAGAAGGGAAAATCTATTTTCTCCCTGATTCCAGCCTGTCCGGGCCGTTTATTCGTCTCCTGACTCAGATGGCTCTGGGCAGGCATTTCATTTAAAGCTGAGCTGGGCACTGCCCTGGAGGGTTTGGAAGGCCGTGGTTAAATAGAAACTCCTTCCCTCATATCTCGTTAAATTCTTGGGACTGAAATTTCATTTTGATGTGAGGAGACGGAGGGCAGATGTCGACGTCTAGGGGGCCCTCCTTTGTGATTACTTTGTCTCGCCGTCTTCCTAGCCCTGACCTTCACCTGCAGCTCTCATGGCTCTTCCTAGCCCTGACCTTCACCTGGAGTTTGCATGGCTCTTCACTAGCCCTGACCTTCACCTGCAGCTCTCATGGCTCTTCTGAGCCCTGAACTTCACCTGCAGCTCGCCTGGCCCTGGGAGATTCAGCTCCAGCCGCCATGGAGCCTCTGCGAGTTCTAGGACAGCTTGAGGAGCAGGAGCTGCCCACCATTGTGCTGGTGGTGCGGTTGATGCGTAGATGCAGGATAAGCGGTTTATCTGTGGTTACACCTGGACCCATCTACGGCCATTCTTGGAATCTGAATTGCAGGCCTTTCTGAAACCTTGGTTCCTTCTTTACTCTGTGCCAGGTGGACACCCAAATGTCTCGGGCATCAGTTTTCCCAAAAGTACTTCTGGCCAAGTCTCTAGGCATGGCGGGTAGTGAGCGGGGGTTTGTGTGCCTGGGGTTGTGTTGCACCTGAGAGAACTTCTGAAGGGTCTGGGAGAGAGTTGGAATCAGTGGATTTAAACCCTTTCAGTGAGGTTGTGTGAAACCTTTTCCTGCTAACTAGGAGCTTTCGTGAATTCATTTAACCTGGGATATGGGAACCTTTCAAGTGTCTTTAAGTAGAATATCAAGGAAAGACTGGTATAGCTTAGACACAGTTAACCAAGTAAAAATAAAATAATTTGATCTTTACTGATATATTAGCACATACCTGGTAATATTTGAAGTCTCTACCTCTCATTGGCCCCTCATCTACCTGCCCCAAATCATGTATATGCAGAGTGATATTCAAAAGTATAATGAAATGATTATGTCGTACACCTTAAATCAATACAGTGTTAAATGTTCATTATATCGCAGTAAAACTGGGGGAAAGTATATTACAAATATGGCGATAGAAATGGAAATAACACCAAAACAATTTTTAAAATTTGAGTAAGTCCCCTTTATTCTCTAACTGAGCTATCTATATAACAAAGCTGCTGACCACGTGATAAATATTCTGTATACAGAAGGTACCTGCAGAGGAACTCCCAACCTGTACCAGACAGGAAGTCACTTGGGATGGTGGTGCATGTGTAGTTTCTGAAGTGAGCACGCACCCTGGAAGTTATATTATTAATCTGCGTGACTGCGTGCAGCGATTCCTATGGTTTCCACCAATGGGTGCAGATTAGTTCAGCACCAGCCGTGCCAGTGCATGCCAGCAAGTATTCAAGGGGAGTGAGTGCCTGGCAGTCTGAAGTGTTTATCGGACGCCCTTTCTACCAGACTGTCTCCTCAAATCATTACTGAACATTTTAAAAACGTGTAAAGAATGAAAAATATTTAATGTGGAATTTAGTAACGTTTTTGTAACAGTGGGAAAATCTAGCGAGTCGTCACTATCAGGTGTCTCAGCTCTGGGGCAAATTCTTTTGTGCAGCAGACCCGCTGGCTTTGTGTGGCCACGTGAAGTCCTTTCCTGTGGCCGCTGTAACAAATGATCACAAACGTGATGGCTTAAAACAGCACAGATTTGTCTCTTACTCTTCTGGAAGCTCGAAATCTGCAATCGAGTCACTACTGGACGTTTAAAAAGTGTTGAGCCAAAGTCAGGGCATTGGCAAGACGGTTCTTCCTGGGGACTCTCGGGGAGAATCTGTTTCCTCGGCTTTTCCAGAAGCCAGAGGCTCACTCGCCTCTTCCTCCTCAAAGCCTGCAATGGGCACCTTTAAATTATTTCTCCCTGTCCCTCTGCTCCTGCCATCATTTCCCCTGCTGTCCGACTCCTCCTGTGTCTCACAGAACATCCCTTCTGTGGCGTCACTTGAATAGCTTCTTTCTCAGGAGATTTGATGATAAAAGAGCAATTTGGATATGCCACTAGCCTTACTAAAGCGAGAATCTGCCTGTAAAAAGAAATAATATGTGAATTTCGCAGAAGAAACGTGGGATTGGCTATCATGAGGGTAGGGAGTAGTATAGGGGGAGGCTGCGGTTTTCCTTGCTCAGGATGTTTCCCCATCCTTTGGGGACAAACCTCTCCCACTCCACTCCACTCCGAATCTGTGTCATTCTGGTGGGTCACACTGACATCTAAGACGAAGGGTCGACGTGTGACCGGGACCAGTGTGGTCTGTCTGCGCATGCGATGCAATTCCAGAGTCTTTGTTGGAACGTCAGGAAGGAGAAGTTCTCCTGCCTTGGTTGTTGCAGAGGCATCAGCACACTGGGCTGGAGCTGCTGGCCGCCCGCTTGCCACCAGCGTGGAGAGCCGTGTAGAGAGGGACGCCAACTCCGAGGGGAGCAGAGCTGCCTGGTGGACACTGTATTTTCGAGGCAATGTTTGGAGACAACCCATATACTTTAAGCCTCTAGATTCTGTGATGTTTTTTGTTATAAGATCCCCCCGACCCAAGTTTATGCTGGGAGACAATTCATCGGGGCTCCCCTGTATTTCTGTATGTCTTTTGAGCAGAGACTCTTGCTGCCTTTGTTCCAGGATATTGGTACAGAAAACATCTTTGGAAGCTGGAGATGGTGTCTTCCTCTTTGTTTATTGTCCAGGTTGGGGGTTTGGTGGTGACAGGAAGCAGACCTTCCAGGTTCTGGAGCTGACAGGCCATCCTGGGGCTGCTGGCTGGATTGGCCACTGGCTAGTCTGTACACCTACAGTTATTTTTATTCTGAGCCTCCTCTCTTGGTGAAGGACTCTTGCTCTCTAGGCAAATCAACACCAGGGTGTTGGAGGTCCTGCTTTCAGGCTTGCTCCCACATTGCATTAGCTTGCTCATAAGCCTCGTTTCTTACTCAGACCAAGAGAGCAGTGGAAGGCGATCCATTTGTTGGGGCATGCTAGCTGCATTACCTGAGAAACCACGTGGTCTCGGGATGGCTGATGGGAGAGCTGGCGGCCTGTGATTACAATGCATCACATTGCTCAGTGCTGGAAACTAAGGCTGCAGCTTAGGTGGCTGTAGTTCTTTGTGGTAAAGATCAGAGAGTGGATTCCAGGGGGACTGTCCGTTGCCTCAGGAATTTTATCCAATAGCTGGCCACCTCTCTTGAGTGTAATTAGGGCCAGCAAGCATTTCCATGACTATTCAGTAAAGGAGATTCAAAACCACGGAGAAAAACTTGCCATTGTCTTGAAATAAAGGCAGAGAGAAACAAATGCTGTTTGGTGAGCACCTATTTAGTACCACCCAGGATTGTCCGAGGGGGTCAGGGCTTTGCGTCGCAGGCATGGGCGCCTCAGCCAGACCATTTTTCTCTGCACTGGCTTGTGACTCCTGCACCTGCCAGCTGCCGCCCTGGTCACCGTACCTGCTGCTGTGGAGTAGTCTTTGCAAGGAGAACCTCCGAAGGGAATATGGCAAAGTGGGTGCTATGGATTGAATTGTGTTCTCCCAGAATACAGTGACCTAACCCCACATTCTCAAAATGTGAGCCTATTTGGAAATGGGGTCTTTATGTAGAGGGAATAAAGTTAAATCGAGGTCATCAGGGTGTTCCCTAATCCAAATGATGGGTGTCTTTATAAAAAAAGAGGAAATCTGGACACAGACAGATGTGCACAGAGGGAAGATGTGAAGCCACAGCGGGTGGCGACAGAGGCCTGGGGCCACCCGAGCCTGGTAGTAGCAGCGGAGGAACCTGCTTAGAGGCTTCGGAGGGAGCAGGGCCTGCCGGCACCTGGACCCAGCTTTCCGGCCTCAGGAGCTGAGAAATAAATGCCTGTTGTTTTTTCTGTTCAGTTGGGAGAGCTTTGTATTGACAGGCCTAGGAAGCTCCTACAGCAGTGATGGCGAACCTATGACACGCGTGTCAGAGGTGACACGCGAACTCATTTTTTTGGTTGATTTTTCTTTGTTAAATGGCATTTAAATATATAAAATAAATATCAAAAATATACATCTTTGTTTTACTATGGTTGCAAATATCAAAAAATTTCTATATGTGACACGGCACTAGAGTTAAGTTAAGGTTTTTCAAAATGCTGACACGCCGAGCTCAAAAGGTTCGCCATCACTGTCCTACAGGGTGTGTGGTGTGGGAAGGTGGGACAGAGTGCTGAGATGGGCTGGCGGGGCAGACAGGAGTCCAGGTCAGCTCCCTTTTCAAGCACTGAAGTCTGCACTTGAGCTAGACTTGACTGTCCGGCCATGGACCATAGGACAACCATCCCAACAGCGTGCACTGAGGGTGGGGACAGTCACACGCCTGCCAGGACAATGCCCCAGGGTGACTAGTCATCGGAGCAGGATATTTGGAGCCAGAGGCCGGTGAGGGCCCAGAGAAGGTGACAAACCTGCTAGTTGCTGGTGAGCCTTGTCTTTCTTGGGTGACTCAGTTTAGAGTGCGCGGGTGGTCAGTGAAGAGGGGTGAGCAGAAGCAGGGACCCACATTGACCATCCAGGGAGGTGCTGATTAGCGGATTTTAAAATAAAGCTAAAGTTCCAGCGACCACCTGCCTTAATATTCACCTTTCTCTCGTGTGTCCTCCTCAACCCGTGATGCTGATGATAGAGAGAGCAGCAGACAGAACTCACTGGTCGGGAAGTGTGTCACCCTGTCAGGCGGGGCTGATCCTCCACTTGGGGGGCTGCCCAGCATCCAGCTGCCAAGGCTCGAAGCCGGTCTCGGGGGCCAGGTGAGCGCCATGCCCGCGGCACCTCTCTGCTCCCCTCTGCCCTCCTCTGGGGATGGTCACACTCCAGCGGCAGGCAGGCGGCTCTGGCCCAGAGAAGCAGGCAGCTGCTAATTTTAGCCCCATGTAGGTCTCTAGGCAGCAGGTCATAGGACTTTGCTTTATTTCTCTGGTGGCATTTTCATGTGACCTCGAGGGGAAAAAGACTAAGAAGACCCGCCTGCTATTAGTAAAATGCAAGGGAAATCTAACATTTTGTTTTAAAAGATGGTGGTGTTCCTTACAAGTCTTCCAGGGGCCAAGGGTATGTACCACAGGGAGTGACCTGTGGCTTTAGGGGGACGAAGGAAACAGGTAGCCGAGGGCTCAGCCAGGGACTGGAACACTGTAGTTGCTGTAATATGCAGGAGTGGATCGTTTGCATTCTGAGGGTTGTCAATCATGCAAAGTCTAAACGATGCCAGACAGCATAACGGGTGCTGTTATTTGATGACTTTCAAATGACAGACAGCCAAACAGTGGTCACACAGGCCTGTCTTGGGAGCCAGGCCTTTACTCAGAAAGTTGTTTTTTGTTTTGTTTTTTACTAAATTAGAAGAAACCAGGCAGGTTTTAACATGAAATTGTTTCTGGTCCTATTTTAACATTCCGTTTGTGTCCAACAGTAACCTGTCACTCATTTTCTCATATTTGAAGCTTGCCTCTTGATTACTTTTCTCATTATGTGTTGTGGCTGCTCCACAAAATGGCTGGAGGGTCAGATCATACCTTTTGCATTGCTGTAAAAAATCGCTACCATTAGCCAGAACTCGAATAAAAGAAGCAAAAGTACACAGTAAGGAAATAAGAAATCTGGGAAGCATCCCAACCTAAACGATTCGGGGAAAGAGGCACGGTGGTCAGGTGAGCCTGGATGAGGCTAAGATTTTATTTTTACAGGCAAAATGGCTTGAAGGAGAAGGCCTCCGTGGTCATACTGCGTGCTTGCAATGCAGCCATAAGCAAACACGGTAAATGTGCTGCAGTGCTTTGAGGACAAAGTAGTGAATGGTAGCCTGGCCAGTGTGGGTCAGTGGTGGAGCATCGGCCTGTGAACCAGAAAGTCATGGTTCAATTCCCGGTCAGGGCACACGCACAGGTTCTGGGCTCAGTCCCCAGTAGGGGGCATGCAGGAGGCAGTGATCAATGATTCTCTCTCATCATTGATGTTTCTGTCTCTCCCTCTTCCTTCTTCTCTGAAATCAATAAAAATATATTTAAAAAAAGAGAAGTGAATGGTAAAAAAATAAAAATCAAGAGCTATAATATACAAGGTGGAATGTCAGATTGGAATCTGGAACAGAAAAAGGGACATTATTAGGAAAACTGGTGGGCACCCTAGCTGGTTTGGCTCAGTGGGTAGAGCGTCAGCCTGCCGAATGAAGGGTCCCAGGTTCGATTCTAGCCAAGGGCACATGCCCAGGTTGTGGGCTTGATCCCCAATAGGGGGCGTGCAGGAGGCAGTCGATCAATGATTCAAGGATTCTCTCTTATCATTGCATCATTGATGTTTCTATCTCTCTCTCCATCTCCATTCCTCTCTGAAATCAATAAAAATATATTTTAAAAAAGGAAAAGAACAATCTGTGAAATCAGAATAAAGTAGGAAGTTTAGTTAATAACAATGGACCAATGTTGGTTTCTTTATTTTGACAAATGTGCTGTTAGGAGAAACTGGGTGAGGGGTATATGGGAACTCTCTGTATTATCTTTGCAACTTTTCTGTAAATATGATGTCATTCCAAAAGTTTATTAAAAGAAAAAAAATGTTTTAATTCCAAGAACATTATCAGGAAAGTGAAAATGTAACTAGAATGGGAGAAAACTTTGCAAACCATGATCTGATAAGGAATTTTTATCTAGAATATATAGTTATTATAACTCAATAATAAAATGACACATAACTCTATTTAAAATGGGCAAAGGATCTGAATAGGGATTTACCCAAAGAGGATATACAAATGACCAATTAACACATGAAAAAGATAGTCAATATTCATCATTAGGTATCCAGAAAATGCAAATCAAAACCACAATGAGATATCACTTCACAAACACTAATCTATACATATAAAAGGCTAATATGCAAAGTGTCCCCTCAGGAGTTCGACCAGAAGTTCGGTAGCTTGCTATGACATGTGCTGACCACCAGGGGGTGGCACGGAATGAAGGAAGGCTGGAGAAGGAAGATCCTGATCAGCCCTGATTGCCGGCCAGGCCTAGAGACCCTACCCATGCATGAATTTCATGCACCGGGCCTCTAGTGTTTCTATAATAACAAGCTCAAAATGGAAAATAAGTGTTGGTGAGGATGTGGAAAATCTGAACCCTCATTCACTGCCTTTGGAGATATAAAATAGAAAACAGACACTTTGGAATATAGTCTGGCAGTTCTTCAAAGAGTTAAACATAGAGTTATTGTATGACCTAGCAATTCCACTCCTAAGTATAAATAACTTGTATACAAATGTTCATAGTAGCATTATTCATAATAGTGAAAAAAGTGGGAACAGCCTATATGTCTTATCAGTTGGTAAATAGATAAGAAGGTGTGGAATATCTATACAATGGAATATTATTCAGTAATAAAGAACAATGAAGTACTGATACATGCTATCACATAGGGAACGTTGACAACATTAGTGTGAGTGAGAGAAGCCAGTCACAAAGGACCACATACCGTATTGTGTAATTTCATTTCTATGAAATGTCCAGAATAGGCAAATCTATGAAGATAAAAATATATTAGTGGTTGTTTAGGGCTGGAAGGAATGGGAGTTTAGAGGGCAATGGCTATTAAGCTCGGGATTTCTTTTTTGGGAGGGGATTATAAGATGTTTAAAAATTGATTGTTGTGATGGTGGCACAACTCTGTAAGTCTATTAAAAGCCATTGAATGGTACACTTCACATGGGTTAATCATATGGTGTTTTAATTCTGTCTCAACAAATCTGTTGAAAATTAGTTTGGGGTCTGCCATTGTTATTTTATTTGTTCCTCAATCCATCTGTCCATTTATCCATCCATCCATCCATCCATCCATCCATCCATCCATCCATTTACTGCCCTTTCTTCTATCAGTTTACTCTTCCTCCCATCCTCCTATCTCATTCCATCCCAGGAAGCCTTCCTCAAAGAGGTGTATTTTATTTAAAAATATAACATACAGATTAAAGTGCACAGATGTAAAGTCTGTGGCATAATGCACTTTCACAAACCAAACATACCTGTTTAGCCACTACCCAGCACTCTAGAGGTTTCTCCCTGTCATGCCTTCTAGCCACAACCCCCTATAGCAGTGGTTCTCAACCTTCCTAATGCCACGACCCTTTAATACAGTTCCTCATGTTGTGGTGACCCCCAACCATAAAATTATTTTCGTTGCTACTTCATAACTGTAATTTTGCTACTGTTATGAATCATAATGTAAATATCTGATATGCAGGATGTATTTTCATTGTTACAAATTGAACATAATTAAAGCATAGTGATTAATCACAAAAACAATATGTAATTATATATGTGTTTTCCGATGGCCTTAGGCGATCCCTGTGAAGGGGTCATTCGACCCCAAAGGGGTCGCGACCCACAGGTTGAGAACCGCTGCCCTATAGGGTAACCAGCATCCTGATATCTAATGTCATAGATTACTTTTGCCTGTGTTTGAATTCATTTAAATAGAATAACAAGGTTCTGTGAGTTCTGCTGTAATGCTTGTTTGAAAATGCAAATTTCCATCGTGACTGATACATTAGGGAACAACTTAAGCATAATGCAATTTAGTGTTTGCTTATTTGCAATTTTGTCTTCAAGAAAACACTAGGTGAATGCAGAAAACTGTACCCAGCTGCACCGAGCCCAGTAGGAACGCACAGCATGCACACCTGCACACACTTCAAACCTCTGCCAGCCACCTCAGTTCACCCAGCGCATTATGAGTTACACTCAGCCACTTCTGATGTTACTGTCAGATCTGCTGTAATTCTCCACCCAATTTCAAATAGCGCTCCTTCCATCACTTCACAATAATTTGCAAGCTGCAACCTTTCTGACACCCACTTCCATAAGCAAACTTCAGGTCTTTGTAACCTAATGTACTATTTATTCAGTATGTATTTCTTAACCATTTTAGATGTCTCAGACCATGCTACCGTTCTTATTGGATTTCTATCTTTGTAAAAAATGTGTTGCTGGCAAGATTTTTGGATATTATACCTCTAGTTCTTGTTTTTTCACTTAAGTCCTGTGGTTTTTATTGTATGATTTTGCACTGTGTGGTGATTTTTTAGGAACACATGCATCACATTATCAGATATGACTATATTTCTTTTACATCTGTCTTCTTTCAGTGTTATGTTTGAGTTTCATCAGTAGCAGTACGTGTAGCAATAATTTATTCATTTTTATTGCGGTATAGTATTTCATTACATGAATATACCACTATGCATATATCTATTCAACTGTTGATTGACTTTTTAGGTTGTTTTTAGATTGAGGCTGTTACAAATAGTGCTTCTTTGAAAAGTCTTGTACATGCCTTTTAGTGAACATATGTACACACTTGGGTATGAACCCAGGAAGGGGATGGTGTGGTCTTAGGTTATGTGTGTGATCAATTTCAGTAGATACCACCAATTTTCTAATGTAATGGCACCAATTTATTCTTTAACCAGTACAAAGAGGATTCCAGTGGTTCTGAATCCTCTCCCCAAACATGGAATTGTCCATCTTATTAATTTTAGCTCTTCTGGCTTAAATATGTATATGGTATCTCATTATGATTTTCATTATGACTAAAATTTAAGTGTTTTTGCATATGTGTATTGTACCTGTGTATTCTCTCTTGTGAAGTGCCTCTAGAAGTCTTTTGGCCATTTAAAAAATTGAGTCAATTGCTTTTTTCTTCTTTTTTTTAAAATTTTTTTTAAATTTTATTAAATCTTTATTGTTCAGATTATTACATTGGTTCCTCTTTTTTCCCACCATACCTCCCCTCCACCCAGTTCCCACCCCACCCTCTGCCCTCACTCCCCACCCACTGTCCTCATCCATAGGTGCATGATTATTGTCCAATCTCTTCCCGCACCCCCCAC
>NW_005358456.1:348222-377596 GCF_000412655.1 Myotis brandtii | reverse complement strand
GGCCTTGGGTCTTCTCTTGGAAGTTCTGGGTCTGTCTGGCCCAGCTGCAGTTTGTTAGGTATTTTTCAGATTGCAAAGGGCCAGGGCATTCATATGCAAAAGCTTCTGCCACAGCCTGGGTGGGGCGGGGTCTCGGAAGCAACAGGGCGAAGCAAGCAGCTATTGCTGATCCTTAGCCCTGCCCTAAGGGGCCGTGCGTCTCAGTGTCCCGGTAATTGCTGCCAGCACCTCTGAGGGAAAGCCGCCCTCGAGTTCCGAGTTCTGTCTGCTGCCAGACAGTCCAGTTTCTCCCTGTATGAGTCCTGGGTCCCCAGAGACCTCCCGGAACTGGAGTTCAGAGCAGTCGGGAGCTTGTGACTCCCTCCTGATTCAAAAAGACAGCCACGTCCTCAGGTGCCCGCCCCTTTCCGCGCGCGCCTCCATACCTCTGCACTTTTACTTCTGCAGCTCCTCTGGGTCTTAGTGTGCTTTTCTCTTTCCTTCTAGTTGTAGAATTTCCACTCAGCCAGCCTTCCTGTAGTTCTGGATGATGTCTGTTTTGTCTTTTCGTTGTATTTTTGAAGTTGTTGTCGGAGGCAGCAATTTCTGGTGTTTACCTATGCCGCCATCTTGGTTTCTCCATCCTTTTTTCTTCTTGATGTATAAGTATTCTTTATGTATTCTGGAGTCTTGTTGATTTTACATATTGCAAGTATGTTCTCCCACTCTGTGGCTTCCATGTTTTCTGATTAACAGTTTCTGATTTTCGATAAGTCCTGTTTATCAGTCTTTTCCCTCATTTTTAATGTTTTCTATGTCCTCATTAAGAAATGTTTACCCTAAGGTTATTAAAATATCACTCTACATTTTCTAGAAGCTTTACTTTCTAACCTTTCCCATTTAGAGCTACACTGTATTTGGAATTAATTTTCTGTGCATGAGATGAGATAAGGATCAATATTTTTGGGGTCTATGTGAATATCTAATTGACCTAGCAACATTCATTGAAAACACTGTCATTTCGCCACTGATATGCGGTGCAGTCTTTGCCATAAATCAGATGTCCAATGGTGTATTTGTCTCTTGGGCCAAAATTGTATTGTCTTTTTAAAATGTTTTTTTCTTTTTCAATTACAGTTGACATACAATATTTTCTTAGTTTCAGGTGTACGACCCAGTAATTAGACATTTATATTCCTTATGACATGATTACCCCAATATATCTAGTACCCATCTGATACCGTACAATATTACTGACTATATTTCCTATGCTGTACTTCACATCCCCATGACAGTTCTGTAATGACCAATTTGTACTTCTAAATCCCTTCACCTTTGTTACCCATCTCTGCACCCCCCTTCCATCTGGCAACCACCAAAATGTTCCCTGTACCTGTGAGTCTGTTTCTACTCTGCTTAATTAGTGAAGTTTTATAATTATATTTTTAATTTTATTTTTCAGTTTACACTTAACATTATTTTGTATTAGTTTCAGGAATTCAGCATAAAGGTTAGATAATCACATACTTCACCCCTGACATTTCTAGTACCTATCTACACCATACATACAGAGTTATTACAATATTATTGATTATATTCCCTGTGCTGTACTTTACATCCCCATGACCATTTTATAATTGTTGTTGCTGGTACTATAACTCCTCCACCTTCATTCTCCAAGATTACTTGGCTTTTCATACAAAATTTAGAAACATCTTGCCAATTTCTACAAGATAAATAAATAGGTTGAGATTTGATTAGAGTTGCATTGAATATACTTATATATTTGGTGAGATTTGACATTTCTTCAATATTGATCTATCCCTTGATTTAACACTGGGAAATGAATTACTTAAGGGTTTTGTGTGAACCAACAGCCTACAGAGCACAGCTTTCCTGTGTCCCTCCCTCGTTAACTCCATTATTTTTGCCATTAGACAGCTTTGTTGGAAGAGAAGAGGGAACATCTTATTCAATTTAAAGTGGACAGAATTTAAATACAGCAGAGCTAATTGCAGAAGCATCTGGAGACATTACACAGATGAGCCAGCGGTGCTTCGAGCTGGTGGAAAATGATATGTTTATATGCCAAGAATTGAATTGTAATACTTCTGGAAATTTTCATGCCATGAAGAAATTAATTTAGTTTTGAGATTTGGGGTTGAAAATATGTACATCTTTGAATAATTATTTGCAAATTTGGAGATCCTCTGGTTCACCACCAGATCTAGAGCAAGACAGTCGAGTATACTCTGCAGAGGCATCGAATTGTGGAAAGTTAGATCCAAAGGACTTGGGACAGATTCTGGCCTCAGCCTCCCATGTTGGAGAAGGGGACACTGAGGCCCCCAGAGGTAAAGTTACTTGTGTGGGATCAGAACTAGAGGCCAGACCTCCTGACTCTCAGGTTCATGCTCATTTCAAGAGGTCAGCATTTTCCAAAGTGTTTCCCAAGTTTAATCCTTGAAATAATATTCTTGGGAGAGGGAAATGTTCCATCTACAAAGGGATCGTTGGCAAAATTAGTTGGGAAACTTTGACGTAGCCTGTCTTCTTTTAAAAATTGACTATAGTCTCCTGGCTGGGTGGCTCAGTTGGTTGGAGCATCATTCTGTACACCTAAATGTGGTAGGTTCAATTCCCTGCCAGGGCACACACTTAGGCTGTAGGTTTGATCCTTGGTTGGGTCAGGGGGCAACCGATTGATTCTCTCTCACATGGATGTTTTCTCTCTCTATCCTCCTCCCTTTCTTCCTCCCTCTCCCTACCCACTTTCCTTCCTTCCTCCCTTCCACTCTCCCTCCATCCCTTCTTCTGTCTCTAAAAATCCATAAACATATCCTCCGGTAAGGATTAAAAAAAAGCGATGTCAACTTCTTTAAAAAAAAGAGAATTTACCATGTACATTGACACTCTTGACATATAGTAAGGACATTTATTCAACTTCATCGTCTCCTAAACATTTAACTATGGAACATTTTTTGCTTAAAACAACTTGTTATAAGGCAGCAGTAATATGAGTCTGTCTAATAGCTTTTGCCACTAGTAAGGCCTCTCCTTGTAACTTACCCTTATTGCCCATTACCATGCCCTCCAAGTGGTCATCTGGAAGTAAAAGTCCTCTAACCTCTAATTGCATTTGCCTGGGCCTTTGCTTTTATTGTCCTATTTAGTCTTCACAAAATTCTTTGTTTTACATATAACTTTTTTTCTTTTTATTATCCTCACCCAAAGATATGTTTTATTGAATCTAGAGAGAGGGGAAGGGGGACAGAGGGAGAAGGAGAGAGAGGGAGAGAGACAGACAGACAGACATTGATTGGTTGCCTCCTGTATGTGCTCCAATGGGGGATCAAATCTGCAACCTAGGTATGTGCCCTGACCTGGAATGGAACCCTTGACCTTTGGGTATAGAAGATGATGCTCCAACTATAACTGAGCCACTCGGGCCAGGGCTATACCATAATTTCTTCATTCATTCATTCATTCATCGATGGACACTTAGGTTGCTTCCATAAATTGTGGCTATTATAAATAATGCTTCAGTGAACATGGGAAAACATATATCTTTTTGATTTAGTGTTTTTGTTTTCTTTGTATAAACACCCAGAAGAGGAATTGCTGGATCATGTGGTAGTTCTATTTTAAAATATTTAAGAAATTATTGTTTTCCATAGTGTCTATACCAATTTACAATTTCACCAACAGTGCACAAGGATTCCTTTTTCTCCACATCCTCACTGACGCTTACCATTTCTTGTCTTTTTGATATTAGCCATTCTAACAGATTTTGATTTACATTTTCCTGATGATTAATGATGTAGAGCATCTTTTCATGTACTTGTTGACCATCTGGATGTCTTCTTTGGAAAAATGTCTATTTAGCTCTTTGACCCATTTTTTAATTGGATTGTTTTTGTGTTTTGTTTTACAGTGAGTTGTATGGGTTCATTTTTGTATATTATATAATATTTTGGATATTAGCCCCTTATCAGATATATGATTTGTAAATATTTTCTCCCATTCAATAGATTGTGTCTTAATTTTGTTGATGGTTTTCTTTGCTGTGCAGAGGTGATTTAGTTTGATGTAGTCTGGCTTATTTAGTTTTTGCTGTTGTTGCTTTTGCATTTGGTGTCAGATTCAAAAAATCATCCCTGAGAGCTTACCACCGATGTTTTCTTCTAGAAGTTTTATTGTTTTAATTCTTATGCTCAAGTCTCTAATTCATTTTGAGTTAATTTTCGTGGTCCAGTTTATTCTTTAGCATGTGGCTGTCCAATTTTCACAACACTGTTGATGGAAAAGACTGTCCTTTTCCTATTGTCTATTCTTAGCTCCTTTGTTATAAGTTAACTATGTATGCATGGGTTTATTTCTGGGCTGTCTTATTTTTATTTTCAAATAAGCTTTATTTAGGTATAACATATACAGTAAAATGCAGCCATGTTAAGTACCGTACAGTGGTTGATGAATTTTGACAGGGTGTACACCTATGTAGTCACTGCCACCACAAGATATAGACCAATTAACTTGGTTGTGTTCAAACTGCAAGTTCTGCACTTCCATTCTCAGCTCATTCTTGCTCTTCTCCAGGGTTCCCCTTACACTCTCCAGCCTTCAGGGGGCCTCTTTTGGTTGCTCTAGGCTAGCAGTTCTCAACCTGTGGGTCGAGACCCCTTTGGCGGTCAAACGACCCTTTCACAGGGGTCGCCTAAGACCATCCTGCATATCAGATATTTACATTATGATTCATAACAGTAGCAACATTACAGTTATGAAGTAGCAACGAAAATAATTTTATGGTTGGGTCACAATATGAGGAACTGTATTTAAAGGTCCAGAAGGTTGAGAACCACTGCTCTAGGCAGAAAGACAAGATGTCTATCAGAGTTTTGCCAGCCCATATGGCTGCTCTGTCCTGCAGCTCCACGGTCGGACCCACTCTCTGGCCACAGCTGGGAGATAAAAGAGAAAAAACAACCACCAAAACTACAATCTTACCCCTGTGCTTCCCCAAATTTTGACTCCTTCAAAAGCTGCTGCCTTTGTTTACTTTTTTTTTGAGTCCTCGGGTAGTTGCTTTATGTATTTTTGCAGAGTTTTTAGCTGTAATTAGTAGGAAACGAGGTTATATTGGGTTTGTGCAATCATAGCAGAACCAAAACTCTCTATTTCTTTTAAATATGTTTGGTTTATGTTACAAAGTGATTTATAAGGAGCTGCACTTTAAGGCCTATTTGTGAAAACTGAGAATTAGAGACTATCTAGCTTGTTATACTAAATCAGAAAAAAAAAAATGACCCACAAGTTCTTTGGCCTGAGTCTCCCGTGCTGACAGAATAAGTTCATCTTTTCCCAATTTCTAAAGGATGTGTCAGTCACTGCTTGCCCTGTCCTAATCCTTTTGGGCCTAATCAGGAGGCCATGAACATACCTCGAGCCCCAGGGTCAAAAGTCAAGACAAAAGCCCATAAGACAAGGCATTAAATCCTATTTCTTGCTTTTGTGAAAATAATAATGGAAAGTGAAATGTGTTCCTTTAAAATATATTTCTTATTTCAATGAGGACAATTTGAAAGCTATTTTTAGAAAATAAGTTCCATATAGTCCCATAACCCAGAGGTAATCACTGTTAACATTTTGCTGTTGCTTACAGTTCGTGCAGAAATGCATCTTTATCTTCTGTTTGCAAACTTGTTATAATATTAACCATGTGGTATGAAAGTTATTGTGAACCCAAACTCCAGATATTTTATCTAAAATATGTTCTTCTTGTGTATTTAAAATAATTTTGAGGTATTAAAGGCTAAATGGCAATATATGAAGATCTGTGATTATGCATCATTCTAAAACAAAAAACGTTTAGCATTGCAGGTATTCCAGTTTTGAGTAAAATTACTCACTCAGATCACCAAAGAAGAAAGAAAAAGAAAGTGATGGATAATCTCTTCTCTACTGTATTTGTTCCCTAAAGCTGCTGTAACAGAGTGCCATGGCAGGGTGGCTTAAACATAGAATTTATTCTCTCACAGTCTGGAGGCTAGAAGTCTGGAATCCAGGTGTTAGCGGGGTCGTCCTCCTCTGAGCCTCTGGGGAGTCCGTCCTTGCCTCTCCAAGCTTCTGGCGGTGGCCACAGCCCTTGGTGCTCCTGCCTCTGTCGCCACATGGCAGGCTCCCTGTCAGTCTCTGGGTCTCTCTTTCCTTTTTCTCCAAGGGCATCAGTCACATGGGATCGAGGGCCCACTCTAATCGACTGTGACCTCATTTAACTTGATTACATCTGCAAGGACCGTATTTCTAAATAAGATCACATTCCGAGGAATTGGGGGTTGAGACTTAAACATATCTTTTAGGGGGTACAATTAACCCCATAACGTACCATTTCCTGTCCTTTACCCCTCCCTATTGGAGCCATCCTTTTGCTAGCGAGGACCTGCCTGTCCACTGTGACCAGCTGAGGTGCCTCAGACAAACATGTTCTGTGACACCTCGGGGAGTTGCCTTCTGCAGTGCGTGGACCCTCCCTCCTGTCCTCCCCAACCCCCCAGCCTTATATTCCCTTCTTCTCTCCTTTTCCCTCCCCTTATCCCAGTATCTCTGGTAAATAGTTTCAAGGGTCTTACTAGGACTGGTGGCCTCTCTCTGCTTTTCACAAGAACACAGAGTAAGGGTAAAGGTGAGACTATTTGTAGGAAACAGATTTCTCCCCGCTTTAATTTCCAGATTGATATTTTGGAAACAACTATTGGGCAACTGTTATGTACGGGCCCTGGGCCAGCTTCCTCTGATACGCGTGACATCATTTACTGGAAATGTTATACAACTTTTGCTGATGGGGACAGATATTTTGGTTGAGTCACACGGTAGGCAAATTTGAGAATAGTGTATCAGATCTCTAAATGGAAGCTCTAAGGTAGGAAAATGGGAAGGAGGAGTCTGGCTCCATTTTTGATACTTGACTGCCAACAGCATTCAAGCCCCACCCCTCCTTCATCTCCCGAGTCGTCCCATTGCCGGGCAAGCAAGCCAACAAGAAAATGGCCTCGCTCCTTTCCTGGGGGCTGGAGGAAAGTTCAGACCAGGCCATGCTCACCCTGCCGCCATCCCCACCACAATAAGACTCAAAGGCACTCGCCCCTCCCCTGGCTCAGGCCAGTTCAGAATGGCATGGGTACCTACCTGCTCTCCCCAGACATCCGCATTATGTGAGTGATAACATTTTCCATGCCCTCTTGGCACTCGTGCAGTATCATCAGTCTCAGCATCTGAAGCACTTTTGCATGGGGACAGGAGGGGGTCCGCAGGACCACCACAGATAAAAAATACCCAGGTACATTGACCGCTGCTGCGCCGATCTCAGAGGACTCCTCTGAACAGAGAGTCAGTGTGTGCTTGGCTGATGGCGACTTGAAGCCGTGCATTTATCATTCGGGCCCTTCCTCCCCTGGCAGTGAACTTGGTGGGGCTGGTGCTGGGGAAATTGGCAGCATTTTTTTTTCCTGCTGCTGTTGCACTGCTGTGGGCTCATTATTCATCAGGAGAGGTCTTCAGTCTTGCCCTCAATATCCATCTGCTTATTCAGTGCTATTCGGTGATTATCCCAAGACCCTAAATCCATATATACGCTGGAAGTTAAAGTCCCACGAGCTGGTTGGTTATGCACAACACCGTACGTGTTCCCCAGTGAGTGCTCCAAGTGAGTGCTTATTTGTTCCATAGAGAAATTAGTATCCACGTGCACCACACAGGTGTTAATACAAAATGCAGGATTAATTGTAAAATTTCACAGAGGTCCGCACATGCATTATGCAAAGTGCAAAAACTGGTTGTAGTACCAACATTTGAATTAACATGCCTGCTTGCAGAAATGTCCAGGGAACTTGTGGTTCAGTTCAAGTGACACCAGAATTGAGCCTTTTAAAATCAGACCATTCCCAGCATAATAATTATACAATTTATTCAGACTCAGACATCGAGCACCATTGAATTTTGTGTCACATAACCCAATTGGTGTATAAAATGAAAGCATCTTCCAGTAATTCAAGTCCTTGGAATCAGCCCAACTGTCAAATACTTGGGGAAGGTGGAAGGATAGTTGAATATATATCCAAATATATTTAGCATATATTTGGATATATATTCAATCTAGTGTGTATATGTGGGGACTGTCCTGATAGTCCGGACACATGGCTGTCTTTAGATAGTGCTTGGGATCACATTTGGGGTCCCCTCTGACCATCCAGGGTACACAGGAGCCCCTTTTCTCCCCATGTCTAAGTGAGCTCAGGAAGGCAGACTCTTTTCAGGAGTCTGAGTGTAACATCATTGCAAAAGGACTCACACAGCAAACCGTGGGCCCACAGCAGCTTTCAGAGTCACTGGCGAGGCCTGGGTGGGTCTGATGGGGTAGCCCCGGCACAGTGCTGGTCACACCAAAGTCCCCAGTGCCTGGGGCGCTGGAGGCCAGCCTCGCCGTGGCCGCGGCAGACCTTCATGTCCAGTACGGCCCTCGCATGGTGGGATGCAGGTAGCACAGTGAGGGTGGCCACACTGTGTCCGAGAGGTGGCTGTTTCAGGTTCCCTGTTGTCTGGGCAGTGACCACATGGAGGTCAGAGTCACCAACGACCTTGGCCTGTCATAGGTGGTGTCACCCAGCTTGTCTAGCTTGTGGGGAACGGGAAAGCAGGAAGTTGGAATGCCGGGCGTGAGGATCCAGGTTGGTGTTACAGAAATCATGCTACTGATAACCAGCAGTGCTGAGGGATGATCTCATAACGATTTTGTGAGTAGAGACTGATGATCCTAGTTTTAAAGAACAGAAACAAGAGGTTCCTAGATGCTAGTGAACATAGCTGACAAGCAAGCTGTGGAAGGCAGGACTCCTGAGTCCAAGGGCAGGGTTCTGTTCTAGGCCTTAGAGTTCTGTCTCCTGAAGCTGACCCGGCCATGAAGGCAGGTTCTGTCATTCCTTTCTGCTTTGTGGTTACTGGTGCTAGAGAGAGTGCTGAAGGAGAGGGGGTTTCTAAAAAAATGCTTTTAAAGTTTTCATTAAAAGTGTTGTACTATAGGTACGTTCTTGAGTTTAGCAAAGGAGGAGATAGTCTGATTATCATTTCTTTTTATTAAGAAGGGCAAACGTAGTACAAAGGCCTTTTAAAAAATATTTTTTAAATTGGTTTTAGAGAGGAAGGGAGGGGGAGAGAGAGAGAGAAGTGTCAATGATGAGAGAGAATCATCCACCAGCTGCCTCCTGCACGCCCCCCACTGGGGATTGAGCCCACAACCTGGGCATGTGCCCTGACCAGGAATTGAACCGTGACTTCCAGGTTCATATGTCGATGCTCAACCACTGAGCAACACTGGCCAGGCGACAAGGGCCTTTTATTTGCAGCTTTGGAATTTAGCCAACGGTAAACGCACTGAAGGGCATTCAGCTACAACCCAAACTCTTCGTCAGGACGTTTGGGAGCTCTTGGATGGAAGATGTTTTATCTCTTTCTAGATCAGCTGTGTATTCCTGTATAGCTACTAATTTAAACAAGAGGTGCTCTTGAGACCTCCTCTCCCTGAGGTGAAGGGGAAGAAAGGAATGAGCTAAGGTGTGGGCACGGAGCAACCCTCTCCTTTATTAACTTATTTGCTTCATGACACACTCCTTCCCTAGTTGACCAGGAGCCCCAAATTTGTCTTTTAAAAAACATATTCTCATTCTATAAATTCAGAAAGAGAAAGAGGAGACAGTGCACTCTATGCAGTGTGACTAATTGACTGCCATGTTGGGAAGTCAATTAGGCACGTTAATGAACTCTGATCCCCTGGATCACTGTCTCCTGAGAGCTATGCAGTCTCATCCCTGGGGAAAGAGAAGAACCAGCTCAGATGTGTTGTATCTTTTTACACCTAATTTCTGTCTCCCTAACCACACGCCAGCCTTCTCATCTCTTTGGTAGCCCCAGCACTTAGCCCACTGCCCTGTATATAGTAGGAGCTCAATAAGTGTTGAATGATGAGGGTCACAAGGATGATTAGTGTGTCCCCTGCTCAGATCCTTCCCAGCCCTTACAGCAAGAATGGAGCCAAATCTTCCCAAATAGAGCACACAGCAGCCCAGCAGGCAAGGGAGGCGAAAGGTGCCAACAGTCTCGTCAGTACCCCACCCGAGGGTGTTGGCAGAAGTGGCAGCAGCAGGCAGGGGGAGACGGGACTGTCACAATTCCTTCTTTCGCCATCACGTCAGGCTCTGTTGCTGGAGCACAGGTTAGGAAGAACCAGACAGGAGAAGTCCAGGTCCACATTGTGGAGTGATCTCGTAGACATGGGCCAGCTTCACACCCCAGCGGACCACTCCGAGGGAGTATCAGGGAGCTCTACAAGGAGTCCAGCCGAGATCCCTTCCCTGGGGGCCAACAGGTCACCCCATGTAAAGACCCCAGGAAGGGAGTAGATGGGGATTCGTTCCCAAAGGACCCAGCCTCCCGGCCAGTCCTGCTGGCAGAACAGGAAGCCCAGAGAGGCGGGGAAGGTGCTGATACCTCACTACTAACTGCAGGCACATTACTGAACCCCAGAGAGACCCAGGCTCCAGGTCAGCACCTGCACCGTCCCCTCTGCCCTGTGGAAATTGGTTGGAGGTGTTCAATTCTGGCAGATTGGGAGTTGAGGAAGAGAGCTGCCCTGTAGGATTGCGGAATGCTGGCTCCCTGCAGAGTCCTGCCCAGGCCCAAGGGAGCAGGGCTGCCAGAAGGGACCCTTGGCGGCAGGGACACATCCCAGCCTGGGCTCAGAGCATCCGGCCTGCGGTCCCAGGCAGACACCTCCCCTCCCCGGGGCTATCTGCCAGAGGCGGGAGCCAGAGAGGAATAGTGTCCCTTCAGAATGGGATATTTAAGGCATAAAAATGGCTTTCTCTGTAGCCCGAGTCCAAATATGCGTCTGAGTCACTTTATACGTCAGATAAGCATCCTCACGAGCACTTGACTAAAATCTTGCCGTATCTTGTGACGTTTCCACAGCCTGCAGGAGCATGGCCTCTGTCCCCTACAGCCAGGACACCCCCTCTTCCTGCTCAGACGCAGCGGTGCCTGCCTAACCTCAGTCTTCGTTCTTCCCTTTGCTGGGTGGGGGGAGGGTAGGATGATGTGAGGACTTGAATTGTATGGACTGTAATCTCTGAGTTGGAGGGGCCTTGCGGGGGGGGTCTCTGGTTCCACCTCCCATGGGAGGCAGCCACCCACAATGGTTCTTCCAGAACTCTGCCTGAACGCTGACGGAGGGCACCCAGGATGCCTCTGCCTTGTGGGGAGGCTGTTGGGGGCACAGGCTCCTTTCAGTAGTAGCCAAAGTCCACCTCCTCTAACCTCCATCTGTTGGCCCAGGTCTGTCTTCGTGGCCTTTTCCAGGCTAAACGTCAACTTATCAGTAGCCCTTGAAGTGGCTTCCGTGTGACAGTGTCCCTTGTAAAACACAGTACTGTATCTGGAACTGGTCCACCTCGCTCGAGTCTGTGCTCACCTGTGCACGCTCTCTCACTCTCAGGCTGAGCACACAGCCCCTCCACTAGGCCCCTCTTTGCCATGTGGCCTGAGGTGACCAGAGCAGTGGTCGTGGCCAGGTGGCTGTGCTCACCTTTGCCTTAGCAGGAGATGAGCAGCTGTGCTGTGGGGCAGCTCTGTGCCTCTCTGCTCACCCTCAGCAGAAAGAGGGGGTTGGAGGGGGAGGGAGAGGGAGATAGAGAGAACGAGCAAGAGAGAGCAGCTTGCACCTGCCTTTGTTAGCTTAGATTATATTGTCTCTGGTTTGGGAAGGATCAGGCACTCTTTCAAACTAACCAATCAATTTCCCAAACCTCTGCAGGCTGGTGCTGAGCCCGCCCCTAACCCATCCATTTCCTACATTTCCCAGGGTTCTGTGTCCTTATCCAGTATGACCCTTTCCCAGCCTAGACTCCACCCCTGTGGCCACCATCTTGGCTTCTACTGCACATGGCCCAGCAGAGGAATTTCCCCTTTATCTTTTCCCCCACAGTTCGGGCGAGTGGACCAGTTGTACCTTGGGGAGACTGGAAAGCCAGTCCTCCCTCCCTACACAGGGAAGGGAGGGGTGTTAATCCCTTCGGTGGGACAATGCTGTGATTCTCTGGGGTGTCTGACGCTGTCACTTGCAGACTTAATCAGGCTTGCTGTCTGATTCAGCTCCCGAGTTGATCAGGCTTCCTAATGTGATTCCCTGTGCCTCCTTCCTTTATTAACACTAACTAGCTACCTACACTAACACCAGTGCCTGGGAAGGGAGGTGCCTTTTCCAGATACCATTTGTAAGTGTTGGAACCACATTTTTCTGAACTAATCTCAGAGCTCTTTTGTGTGTGTCTGTCAATTTCTGTTTTGGGAAGGCAACAGGCAGCTCAGGTGGCTAGAGTCAGTACTAATGAGACCACCCTATGGGCTCAGTGTCTGAGACAGACCCTGCACCCCAGGCACAGCCTGCCTGCCTTTGACCAGGCGGCAGGAGCAGGGGGAGCCCCCGGACTAGGAGCAGAGAAGACGGTGCACACTCCACGGTACCTCCAGCCTTCCAACCCATCAGCATGGTGATGAGCAGGCTAGACTGCAGACGCAGTAAGTGGGAGCAGCTGGGTGAGAACAAAGCCGTCTCTGACAGGCAGGAACAGTGCCTTCTCTTCCCGCGGGGTGGCTGGTGCTCACAGCCCACTGTCTCTTCTGAGAGCCCCAGGAAGAACTTTCACTACTGCCGCTGCTGCTGAGAGCTCGGGTCTGTCATCCTGCTCTGTGCTGAGAAATGAAGTCAAGTAATTTGGAGTCCTTTATCTAACAGCTGCTCGAGGAAGAGGACACGTCAGCTGCATCTGCTGACATCACCATTCCAGGTGCTCCCAGGCCTTAGGCATCGCTCTCTTTCTCTCCCTTTCCTGCTCTCTCTGGTATATTCATTTGGAGGTGGGAGGGAGGGGGTGGCTGGTGTGGATGGCCAGTACATGCCAGGAGCCTCTTCTTCCAGGCACACCCACAAGTGTGGACCAGCCTAAACCAGTGGTCGGCAAACTCATTAGTCAACAGAGCCAAATATCCACAGTACTTCTTCAAAATAGACTCGCCCAGGCCGAAAACCGACTTCTGCACATGGACCACGAAGTTTCATTCGCACTATACGCGCGCCCGCATGTGGTATTTTGTGGAAGAGCCACACTCAAGGGGCCAAAGAGCCGCATGTGGCTCGCGAGCTGCAGTTTGCCGACCACGGGCCTAGACTATGGGCGCTTCTGTCCGTTAGCTTCATGTCCCACGGGCTGGGGGAAACGGAGGCCAAATAGACATCCGTGTGGTTTCTTGTTCAGGGATTTTGCAACAGCTGTTATTTGTGATTACCTGTAGCAGGGACTTGGGAGTCTTGTATTCGAATGAGTACTCACGAGTCAGTAACCTGTACCCGTGTGCCTTCATCTCATCCTCATTCATTCACGGGCCATTTTACCTTGAGTGCTCTGCTCCCATGACCTGGGTGGGAAGGAGCAGCTTCATAGTCTCTCAGACCTGGTTCCACCTGCCGTCGGAAAGCGGACTCTCCTCCACTGAGAGTCCCGCCGCCTGTCCCGCCTCGGCGTCATCCCGGCCCGGGGCCGCTCGGTGTCTCGGAGCCTGTTCCCGGGTTGGTGCTGCAGCTGCCAGTGTCCCTCCGCCTCCTGAGAGGGGTGGCAGATGTCTTCCCAGCCGTCTTCCCAAAGGGTCGACTTCTCTATATCTGCAGGCAGCGACTTTGTCTCCTCCAGGCTCTTCTCTCTTGCAGATCACCATGGCCAGGTCTGTCAGCCCCTCCTCCGTGACACGGTTCCCAGACCTGTGCCATCCCAGGTAGGGTAGTGGGATTAGAAAACCAAACAGAAACCATTGAAGGTCAGCTCTATCACATTGACATTTCAGTTATTAGTGACAGCCCGTCAGCCCAGCCTTACCAGTGGTTTGAGGATCTTGTCTCTGTCTGCGTTCTCCCTGGGCCTTTCGTCACCTGCAGGCTTGGGTAACGGAGCTGGAACTGAACCTCAAGGTGCAGGTGATGCCTCAGGCCCCCAGAGTGTGCTCATAGCCCTCAGGGCATGCAGACTGCTCATGTGACAAGCATCCAGGTTGCCTAAATGTTAAGCACACAGTAGGTGCTTCATAAATATCAGTGAGGGTGAGGGGTTGTCAGGGCTGTGTGTCAGAGACCCTGGTTCGCACCGTGCACATCCCTTTGCTTTGGGGAAGCGGCTTTTGTGAGCTCGTGGGCTGGGCAGCATCCGCTGTGTTATATAGTGTGGTCGTGGACCAATGGTGAACAGCAGTCCTAGTTAGGCCGTGTATTAGGATTCGGGTCAGGGAAGAGAAACAGCTGTGGAAGCAGGTTCTGACTGTGCAGCCTCTGTCCCCAGAGGCCAGGGTTGGGGCTGTGGTACCCGCTGCAGGGACAGTTTTCTGGGAAGCGGGTCCCCCACCATTTGCCACAAGCGAGAGAAAAATCTGCGTTTTCTCAGCACCGCCTTCCACTTGCGCCGTCAGGGTAAATTTTAAAAAGTGTCAACAATAAAAAATTTAAATTAAAAAAACAACCGCAGCAGCTCTGGCCTGTCCTCGGCGCTTCCCCAATTTCACGTGAAGTGATTTTACTTTATGGCAGCGAGGGCTTCAGCGAGCATCTGCCTGCAGGCCGGCACAGGCGGGCGCCGGGGAAGGATGAAAAATGCAGCCCGGGTTGTGAAATTGACTTCATCAGGCTGTGAAATTGACTGTGAACAACATGATTCATTAAAGACGCTGCTTGTGCCAGTGCCAGTGTGCTCGCTGCACCTAGCAAGCGACTTCCCGGGATGGCCGGAGGCTCCCTGAGGGCCCGGGGCCACCCCGTCCTCTGTCACCTTGCTGGATGCCCTGTGGAGGCTCAGCCCCAGGCAGGCCAAATAACCTGGGTTCTCACAGCCTTAATAAAAGGTCACCCGGGCACAGGGAGCATGCCCTTCAGTGCTGAGTCTACATTAGGCACTAAGACAAAGGGTAGAAACATGCTCATCAGTGCTTCCTTCGGCCTCCTTTGCAAATAGGAGAAACCGAGGCCTCTGGAGGCGGGGTGACCAAGTGAGTTAATGATGGATGATGCTAATAAGCACCTGCTGCTTCCCCCTCCCTGCTACCTTTGGCACCACGAGTAAAGGGAGGAAACCGGATTTGGAGGCAGAGGATCGACGGGAAAGGGACAGGCCAGGAGGGCCGAGTGCACACACAGCCCTGAGGTGTAAGTTAGCTGTTAGACCTGGGAAAAGTTACTGTACTTCTCTGAGCCTTAGCTTCCTTTTCTACAAACAGGGGCTAATAATAGCTCCCCGATAAGGTGGTAGAGGATGGAGAAGGCGCCCAGCAGAGTACCTGGCCACTTGTAAAGCTCAGCAATGGTCTGCCTCCTCTCCGTGAGAGCCCCCCAGGTCATGAACAGCATTAGTGGGGAGCTCTTTCTGCAGAGCCCCCCTAGGACAGTGGCTCCCAGAGGGCGGTCCTTGGACCAGCGGAGTCCACATCACCTAGGGAGGCGTTAGAGATGCAAATCTTAGGGCCACCCCTTAGGCCCTTCCCACAGGGGTTTGGGATGGGGGCCCAGCCTTCTGTTTTAACACGCCCTCCAGTAGTTCTGATGCGGGCTCATGTTGGAGAACCAGTGCCTTAGGGTTTCATGCTTCAATGTAGAACCATCCAATCCTTCTTTCCCGTGAGAGGATGTAAAAGAAGTAGGTGAGCTTTTTGGAAAAGAAAGAAAATGCTGAGGCCTCAAAACCTAGGTTTGAGGCCCAGATGTGTAAAGTATATGAGGGTAGGCCCTGGACCAGGGGTCCTCAAACTACGGCCCACGGGCCACATGCAAATACAAATATTGTATTTGTTCCTGTTTTGTTTTTTTACTTCAAAATAAGATATGTGCAGTGTGCATAGGAATTTGTTCATAGTTTTTTTTTAAACTATAGTCCGGCCCTCCAAAGGTCTGAGGGACAGTGAACTGGCCCTCTGTTTAAAAAGTTTGAGGACCCCTGCCCTGGACCATGTTTCTTAGTGGTTAGCGCATCGGTCTGTGCACCGAAGGATCTGGGGTTCAATTCCCGGTCAAGGAATTGTACCTGGGTTGCAGGTTTGATCCCCAGCCCCTGTCCGGGCATGAGCAGGAGGCAACCAATTCATGTGTCTCTCTCACATTGACATCTCTCTCTTCAACTCTAAGAAAAGAAAATTAATGGAAAAAATGTCGTTGGGTAAGGATTAATAACAAAATGAATTGTATCTTCCTGCATTTTTTATTTGAATATCTTGGGGCATATATGTCCTAGGACATTGTAGCATACCGTAAACCTGTGATTTGCTAGTGTTCTGTTATCTTTAAAAAAATTTTTTTTACAACTTTTACTAGAAATTCATTTAAGGTATTTCCCAGATGTGTATACCCTTGAAAACATTCCCATAATCAAGATACAAACCATTTTCATCATCCCCAAGGATTCCTAGTGCCCCTTTGTCATTTGCTAGTAGCCCTCCCCCTGCTCCAGCCCCAGGCAGCCACTCATGTGCTTTTTGTTACTATAAATCAATTTGAATTTTACATAAATGGAGTAATACAGTCTGTATTATTTTGTCAATGACTTCTTTCACCCAGCATAATTTTTCTTTGCAGTAAATTATATATAACATAAAACTTACCATCTTAACCACTTTTAAGTGTACAGTAGTGGTATTAAATATATTCCTATTGTCGTGCAACCATCACCACCATCCATCTCTGGAACATTTTTCATCTTGCAATACCGAAACTCTGTACCCGTTAAACAATAACTCCCCTTCCTCCCCAGCGCCTGGCAACCACCATTCTACTTTCTGTGTCTATGAACTTGATAGACAGGTACCTGGTGTAAGTGGAAATCACACAGTATTTGTTCATTTGTGACTGGCTTATTTCATTTGGCCTAATGTCTTCAAGGTTCACCATATTGTAGCAAATGTCAGAATTTCCTTTTTAAGGCTGGAAATATTCCATTATATCCCATTTTGTTGATTCATTCATCTGTCCATGGACACTTGGGTTACTTCCATCTTTGGCTCTTGTAAGTAATGCTGCTGTGAAAAAGGGTGTACAAATATCTCTTCTAGTCATTCCTTTCCATTCTTTTGGGTATATATGTAGTAAAGCTATGTTTGATTTTTCGAGAAACCTACATATTGTTTTCCATGGTGGCTGTACCATTTTACAACGTTACATTTTAGACAAAGTTTTTTGTTAGACCCGCTTCTTGTTCTGATTATCCCTTCACTTCTCAGAAAACCTTTACCCCTCATGGCCCTGCATGATGATCATCTTTTCCTTCACTATCCACAGCCCCTGCCTTTTCAGTCCCTTCAGACAGAAGGAATTGCTCAGGGAATTGCTTAGCCATAGTAACCCTGAGTAAAATGACACTACTCACTTTCTATTAGCTGTAGGCATTTTCCTCTGTGTTCTACACATTTTTCATTAGCTGTAGTTATTATATACCTCACCAATGTCTTATTAACAACTAGAGGCCTGGTGCACAAAATCTGTACACTTGTGTGTGTGTGGGGGGGGTCCCTCAGCCTGGCCTGTGCCCTCTTGCAGTGCGGGAGCGGGCCTAAGCCATTAGTCGGACATCCTTAGTGCTGCCGCGGAGGCAGGAGAGGCTCCTGCCACCACCGCTGTGCTTACCAGCTGTGAACCAGGCTCAGGGCTTCTGGCTGAGCGGTACTCCCCCTTTGGGAGCGCATTGACACCAGGGAACCGCTCCTGCATTGAGCCTCTGCGCCCTGGTGGTCAGTGCACTATTCAGTCGATTTGCATATTAGCCTTTTATTATATAGGATTATATAGGATATCATGATACACTACCTATATCCTGTTACTCCATCTATTATACCATCTGTGTAGCAGGAAGAGAGCCTGCCTCCTCCCTACTCCTCCCCTGCCCCCTCTCTGCCTGCCCCTCCCTGTGTGGTAGCCACATCACAAGATCCCTGTTCCTTGGAGTGTGATGTTCACACTTCAGGTAGTCTCTCTGGTACTCATCCCTGGCCCTTTCCATCTAAAAAATTCTTATCCCACATGGTGCAGTTTAACTGTGCTCTGTACACGTCATTATCTAGCACATATTACATGGCTCATAAATCCAAGTGGTGTGTGTCTTTTCTAAGCTAGAGTGGGAGCACCTCTGACGGAGGACTAGATCTTTCTATTTTGGCATCTGGTATCCTCCATAGAACCTCTGGCTCTCCAAAGCCCCCATAAGTGTTTTAATAAGTAAAACATGTAGAAGACATGAAGATCATTCAGCAACAAATACTCAGCAGAAAGAGCTGTTAATTAAAAGAAGGAGAAAGAAAAGAGCCATCAGATATTCTAAGACAAGTACTTGTAGAATGAACCATTAAAAGGTGTGAGTTTTGAAAGCAAATGTTTAATTTAGACTCTCCTGTGTGCTTACCAATGACACTTAATTCAAAATAATGGTCAATTTGTATTTTGAGATTTACTATGGGTCTCATGGACTGTTGTCCTTTTAAAACATTTTTTAAAATTTTTATTGATCTCAGAAGGAGATAGAAACACCCCCTCCTGGTGATTAAGCCTGCAACCTGGAAATGTGCACTGACGGGGAATTGAACCTCGTCCTCCTGGTTCATATGTTGATGCTCAGCCACTGAGCCACACCAGCAGGGCATGTTCTTTATTATTAACTGCTTTAGTTTTCTAAATACATATTCTTTAAAAGCTTGTCCTATTTCTAAACACGATTTGCATTTGTGCTAGCGCCCCCCTCATTTCATGCTGACCCCAGTGGGAATGTAAGGTTCAACTTGCTGGCATTCCAGTTAGAGCAGACTTTGCAGGAGGCATGTGTCTTAATGGGTAAATCGAGGCCTATGCTGTTTCTTGGGTTGGAGGATAATTTGCATCTGTGGGAGGTCCCACCCCAGGCATTTCTAACTGCTCTTTCATCTCTCTCCTCCCGCTGCAGGCTGGCCGTGGGTGACCCTCTCTGTCCTGGGATTCCTGTACTGCTACTCCCACGTGGGCATTGCCTGGGCCCAGACATATTCCATGAACTAACGCCGCCGGGCCCAGGCCAGCCCTTGCTGTCAGCTTCCAACGCAAATGGTGCTTCTCCCTGACCTCACGCCCCAAGATAACCTCCAGGGGACCAGTGCTTGATCTGCTCTTTGGTTGAAGTTACTTCCAAGACCAGAAGCTTGAGACTCGACAACCAGAGAGTCTTCTAACTTTGGGAACCTAGAGATCGTCTCCCCCACCATCATCTTCCCGTTGGGTGAGCTGGGTCCAGAGCAGTAGAGTGTCTCGCCCAGCTGCACATCGTGACACTGTGGGCCCAGACCCAAGGCCCGTTGGGTTCTTTCTCCTTTACCATGAATTAAACGCAATGGACATTTCTTGATTGAGACACAGCAATCCTGACTAGTGACAGGCCCGTCCTCCACTGGCCAATATTTCTGAAACATCTTGGTGACATTTACGAGAACCTGCCCCATGTCCTGCAGTGTGATCTCTGGAACCAGCGCTGGGGTTTGAGCTATACCTTTTCCCTCCTCTGCAGGGAGGCGACAGTGGCAGCTGTGTTTCTAATCCCCCAGAAAAGTAGACAGAATATGCTCTGTCACGTTCCAAGGAGTCGGTACCCAAGGAGACCTGCTATTTGAACTTCCTCGGGGCGATCTCCACTTGGCGGCTTGTTCCCCAGATTTGCAGAGAAGTACAAACAGGCAGTGCCTCCACCCGACAGTGAATCGTTCCACGTGGAGAAGCAGCATTTCAGAGCCAGGGAATAGCGTATCCGCAGGCCGGTGCTACCAGGCAAGTTACAAAGGGTAAGGATGGCTTCCCGTGTCTCTCCTCTCTCCACGCCAGTCCCAGCGTCATCTCCCCACTTAGCGGTTTACGTTCGTGGTTTACTCTGTTTTGTTTCAAATAAAATGGAGCTTTTTCTATCACACAGATAAGTCACTTTTTTTGTGGAATTGTTTAAGAACAGGGGTGGGGAACGTCCGGCCCACAGTCCATACAAGGCCCTCAACATCATTTGGTCTGGCCCTGCCAAGGCATTTAAGGGTGAGTTAATTAAATGTTTGACCAAATACAGCAGGCTAATTTTTAAGTTGATAATTTTGTATGGCCCTTGGTGGAAGAAAGGTTCCCCACCCCTGGTTTAGAATATTTTTTGAGGAAAATGTTTACAATCTAAACATACTTACATAACTCTTAATTCTTCACTTCTCTGGCAAGATGCTGACAGGCTGCTCATGGCCCCACGTGGTAGATCATTCAGAATGCTTCTGTTTGGCTTTGGATGTTTTTGAGAGGGCGGCAGGGTGGGGGGGGGCGGTGTTAGAGGGGGGATGTGAACAAGCTTTTAAAATTTGGATCCATAGTGTACCCAATTATGGGAGAACATCAAACATCTCGGGCACATGAATTAAATCCTCACGAGGTTCACTTGGTCCTGGTCTGTGTCACACTGTCCCTGTGTACTGGCTGTGCTTATCAACTCACTGAGCTTTAAACTCCTAGCGTGCAGGACCGGTCATCTCGCGGTGTCCTTTCTTCCTAGCCACTCCGTTTGGAAGAGGGAGGGAGGGGCCAGATGTGGATGAGCTGAGGTGGGCAGCAGCAGAGGGCGAAGGCTAGGGGGCCAGGCAGTCAGGGCAGCAGCGGCCTCAGCAGCTGGCTTGGTACAGGAGGGGACAGGTAGGCGATCCCAAGGTGCTGGGTACTTTTAAGGAGGGCCTGAGGCTGGGGAGTGAGCACTCAAATGAATACAGTAAAACTTCATGGACTGACGCTGATTCGGGATTTGTGGTCAGTCAGAGGGACTTGGGCTGAAGTTTACATGAAAGAAAAGGGATTTTTCCAAAGGGGGGAGAGGGGAGTGTGGTGATGATTATAAGGAAGTGTATGTACATGTATAAGTCATAGGAAAGATTTTGAACTCTTCAGAGAGACCATTTATATAAAAAAAGTAGGCTTGTTCATTCTTTATGTTGGAATATATTTGAAAGTAATAATCCTGAATTTGTTTTAAGCTATTACATGATTTAGAGTGGTTCTCAGGAGTTACTAAGTGATTACTGTGTTGAGCTGTATATTTGAGGACCGATTAGCCAATATGTCAATTATGCCGGACCAGTGTTTTCTTGCTTAAGCTTCTTGCTATTCCCCAGCTATCATATGAAAATGATAACATACCTCTCTTGGTGCAAGTGAACTAAAATCTTGGAGTTTCTTTAAATGAAAGACTTGAGGTGCCTGGTCAGGCCGTAGTTTCAGCTGAGGAGTATCTGGCCAGTCATGTTTCGTAGTCGTCAGCCCTGGCAACATCAGGCGTAGGCTGGGAAACGGCTAGACAAGGCTCCAAGGTCACTCCCAGCCCCAGGACCCTTTGACCCCAACCTCGCAAAAGCCGAAGCGCTCCAAGCACGATTGCCAAGACCATCCCCAAGGAGGCAAGCAGGACATCTGAAGGACAGCCAGATCTTAAATCATTTTGATTAATTCTTGGGGCCACACAAGAGACTTAAAAGTATCGTATTATTTCTTCAGATTAATTTGTTTGAAGTGACAGCAGAAAAACCTTTTTTCTATTCAAGACTGCAGACCTAGAAAAAAAATCAATCATAATAATTTTATAATGATCTATATGTTGGGAGAATAGTAATTTAGTGGGAGGGGGTTCCCCTTAAAGAAATGGATACTGCTCACTTGCTTATTTAAAACAATGATTAAGTATAAGAAATTAACCATAATGTAATGAGCTTGTTTTCTGGCAAACGGATCCATTCAGTAGGGCCACTATTACAAGCAGCTTATCCTAACGGGGTGGGCTCTCTCAGCATGTCAAGAAACCTGAGGCCCTTCTTTCTTTTTTTAAAATATGTTTTTATTGATTTTTAGAGAGAGAGGGATAGAGAGATGGAAACATCGATGAGAAAGAAACATGATTGGCTGCCTCCTGCACGCCCCTACTGGGGATGAGCCGCAACCTGGGCATGTGCCCTGACCAGGAATCAAACCAGTGACCTCTTGGTTCATGGGTCGATGCTTAGCCACTGAGCCACACTGTCCAGGCTCTGAGGCCTTTCTTTTGACTAATTATAAAAATCATATTTACGGAGATTTTTTTTCTCCATTGAGGACATCTAAAGAATGTAATGTTTACTGCTTTATTAGGGGAGATCTTTGGCACGATTACCAATCATTTGAAAATTTAAGCAATATACCCTTAAATTATTATGCTTTTTTTTGCAATTTAAGTAACAGGGTGTGGGAAGAATGTCATTAAAAACGCTGGATTCATACTGTGGCTTTATGACATCAGGCAGAGGCCTGAATACGGCTTGCAGATCACAGAGGGCTCACCCCTGAAGTTGTACTGTCTGTAAAAAGAAAAGTGCTCCTGTTGAAACGTGGTCCATTGGTATTAAGAAAGAACTCAGGTTGGCAGTATTGTGGAGAACCTTGCCCTGGGCAGGAAGCCATGCCTATGAAAACCAGAGCAGGACAGAAACAGTGCTGGTGGAGGGCTAATTCAGGGCCAAGCAGTCCTCTACCCTCGTAGCTTCTGAGAACATCAGTGAGTTAAAGCACAGGTCAAACTCGTTCTGTCAACCTGTCCACACCGAATCATTCTGAAAAGATTTAGGTGTGGTGTCTTTTTACACCATATTTTAAAAGGCAGGACAGCATTCATATATCTTATACTACAAATTTCAATCCAGATTTTTCAAAATAAAAAAGTACATTTCTCAGTGGAGGTCAGTTTCAGATAAGTGTTAAGTCAGTGTGTTGTGCCATAATTTTCCAGTGACGCAGGCTTTGAAGACGTCTCTGTAACAGGTAGAACAGACACAGCTCTACTTCCGGTCATATTGCAAAGCCGCTTCACAACTGTTCACTTTGACACACAATCTTGGTGCCTCTAGAATTTTTTTTTTTAATCCTCACCCAAGGATATTTTTTCCCCCTTGATTTTTTAGAGAGAGTGGAAGGGAGAAGGAGAGACAAAGGGAAACATACATGTGAGAGAGACATCGATTGGTTGCCTCCCACACACACTGGGGATGAAGCCTTTAGTCAAAGGGCCAATGCTCTAACCACTGAGCAACCCGGCTAGGACTCTAGAATTTTAAGTTCTCTAAAACCCACAATTGTAGGTGCCTCCAAATTAGAGCTTCCCAAGCTCTCAAAAAGGAGTAGGAAGTACCATTCTTGTTCTGTCATCTTAGGTACGAACACCCAATTGAAATTATATAAAGAAAGGCAAGAGTAAGTGTCATGTATAAAATAGTTTATTACCATAATAAATAAAATTAAACATTTTTTTTTACAAATATCATTTGTGCTTGTTTAAAAATGTTGAGAAGGGAATATCATCAATGGAGGGACCCAAATGTTCCTCTTAACATTCCCAAGTTGCAGACATACAAGGGAGTTCCTGGCAGCATCCTCCACCTGCCACAAAAATAGTATCGGCTCATTTGCACTTGTGTTTCTTCATGCTCATTTGGACAAAGTGACAGATGCCAAGGAAAAAGAAAACCCAGTGCAGGATTTGGCAGGACTCAATGGAAAGTGTGTTAATCTAAGGAGAAGCCCCAGGATGACAAACTGCCCATGAGTAGGTGTCCTTGCAGTGTTGGCAGGATGTCGGATGGGGACAGTCCCAACTGATGCAGGAATACAGCGTCTGAATATTAAGAGAATACATTCAACCGGGGGCGTTTGAATCTTTCTCAACACAAAGGTAGTTCATATCCTGATACAAGATCCGTGAGCTTCTCATTGTACAACTAATGGATCCAGAAGTCACAGAGAAAGAGACAATGGCTCTACGAAGGGTTTGATGGTGGGCCAGGAGGGCCTCCACCGGTCCGGCACCTGCAGGTTATTCAAGTCCAGTTCTAGAGGTTCCAGAATGAGTCTGAGAAGCTCGCGTGAAGAAGTTTCATGTGAAACTAAGCTTCAGGCAAATTCACATTGAACTTCGGGGGGTGGAAATGAAAACTTCTCCACATGAACACCTTGGTTCTCAAGAAAATGGTGATTTCTCTAACGGCTGCCATCGGTGCTGAGAGGACACTGAAATCTCCTCCAGTTGGAGGGCACAGGAGCTGGTGAAGGTAATTTTTACCGAAGCGAGCGAGAAGACAGTACAATGATTTACACAGAAGAGAGGCTGTCCGGGGCCCAGTGGGCCCGCAGTGGGCCTCCTCTTTAAGCAACGCTATGTGAGGGGGCAGGAAAGGGGAGGAGTGTTGGCAGCTCCAGTAGAGTTGGAGTTCCATTCAAGGGTCTTAAGGCTAAACATCGTTATTGCACTTCGTCAAATGCACTTCAATTCGCATCTCCACCCAGGATTTCCCAGAAGGTGCACAAGGGGAGGCAAGGTTCTTCCTACACCTGGCATTCCTAAGGCATTCAGGTAGTTCCCACACAGACTTGGACAAAAGTCTGACAGTTGGCTTTGTCGACCTGAATAGAGAGGCAAGCTCAAAATTCCCAAAGAAGATGAGTTCTCAGGAATGGCCAAGGAACTGCCATTTAGGACTCGCCTGTAGTTTCCTACAGTTTGCTTGTCCCGAATAGCAATTCCTCTGTTATTCCCAAATTCATCTTTTTTTTTTTTTTTGACAGTTTTGAGCTTGCCTGTTTATTTAGGTCACATTCCTTGGTGTCAGAAGTGGGACCCAAAAGAAACGACTTGCAAAGGACAGCGACCCTGGCAGTTCCTTCAGAATAGAGGGGGTACCCTAACGAGCCCCTCTGTGCTCATAGCCTCTGTGAGTCTCCCTCACTTCCGGTTTGGGGAGTCTCCTCTGGGATTCTGAGCTCCCTCTCCCTCTTTATTCAGAACCTATTTAACTGCTTCATTCCTTCGGTTTCAGCAGTCATTCTACTCGTTTGTTTCCTTGTTAGAAGTGCACTAGAATTTTGGTATAATTACTTTGGAATTTTTGAGAGCAAAAATGAAAAATATCAATGGTCATGGGTCCAGCAAACAAATCTTACCAGAGTTCTCACCACCTCCTTGTGAGAGTTTTGGTCTCTGAAGCAAAAGACTCTGTGAGAGGATAAATCGGTCACAGACAGGCCAGACTGACATCAGGTTGCCTGCCAACAGCCAGGAAAATTTCTGTGAAACGAAGGGACACCTGGGCCTGAGTGGAACAACTAGGGCAAAAGTTGTTCTCTAGGAGAAAAAAACCAAAAACAAAACGTATCCGTGAAAGGCACACTGTCCTAGCTGTCCTAGTAGTGAAACAAAACAACTCCCAACCTGAAAGCGCCCCCTTCAGACTAGTTAGGAATGTTTCTTTTGCTCTCAAGAATACCTCTGAGAAATGGGGGCCCAGGCATCTGAATGCCCTGCGGATGGCCCTCCTTCAGGGACCCCAGCTGGCGTTATGTTAAAGGTTAGTTTTGCTTCATGTGCATTTTTTTTACTAAATGGAGCAACCTTACTAAAGACTATTTAGCACGTCAGTGGTCATTATGCAGAACTCTCAATCTCCCCCAGCTTTTCTCAGGACTAGATTAGAGAAGATCGCGGCAGTAGAACTAAAGGACCTGAATGGGAAAGCGACGTTAACTGGTACTTAGAGGCTTCTAAACAGATTCGGGCCTCTTTACAAATACCATTTCTAGGTTAACTGAAGCTACTAAATGACTAAAAGGAGATTTAAAAGCCTCTGAGGCCTCTTGCCTGGCAGCACCAACTGTGGCTTCCCCTAACCCTATGGCACCACCTGCTCTGTATCTACCTTTGCCCTCTTCTAACCCATTCCTTTAGCACAGTGGTTCTCAACCTTCTGGCCCTTTAAATACAGTTCCTCATGTTGTGGTGACCCCCAACCATAAAATTATTTTCGTTGCTACTTCATAACTGTAATTTTGCTACTGTTATGAATCGAAATGTAAATATCTGATATGCAGGATGGTCTTAGGCGACCCCTGTGAAAGGGTCGTTCGACCCCCGAAGGGGTCACAACCCACAGGTTGAGAACCGCTGCTTTAGCAGAAGGCTCCTCTCCTCTAGTGCTAAAACCTTACCCACTAACCCTCTTAAAACTCTCCCTTTTCTCAGGCCTTCGGAGGGTCATGGCATGGTTTACAGGGGAAGGTTCAGTCATTGCTTGGAATGTGAAGCTCTCGGTCCTTACTGGGAACCCAGAGCAGCGTTCAGGCAAGCGCAGGTGGTTAGCACAAAGCAGCCTCCGACCCAGTGCATGTCATAAACATGAAAGAAGAGAAGGTTTGGCTCATTTAAAAAATCTCCACACCCCCCCCCCCCCGAGAAAACAATTACAGCAAAAGTCCCTAAAACCCTTAAATGGAGAACAAAAGCATATACAGACACGTGTGCTCTCGCTGTCACGTGCCGTGGGCCCTGTGACCTCAAGATGAACAGGCCTGGGCTTCCAGTCAAGCCCAGTTTGAGTCCTAAGGGTCAATCCTAGGAGCGCATTCATGAAGCTTTATTTCCCCCCAAACAAGTCTGGGCTTCAGAGCCTCAGGCATCAGCATCTTAGCCCCTCAGACCCAGATGGGGAGTCATTTCTGAATGGACACCTGTGCCCCTCAGGCGGAGATGACAGGAGGCGGAAGGGCTGGGCGGGGGCCTGGAGAGTGGGCAGGTGCGTCTGAAGCTGGCTGCTAGTGGTCAGGGCCCATGCCTCCTTTAAATGCAGCAGCCCCGAACCTTTGGGATTCCAGCAGGTGAGGAGCACGTTTAAGGAAAGGCAAGCCAGAACGTTTCTGGAAAAGCTGATAGATGGGATTCTGGATATTTTATAGCCTTTGCCCCAAGGACTCATTGGCAGCTTCTCAACTTAAAGAAGCTGAGAGCCCGTGGCTTTACCCAGGATCACAAACCATCATGGCTCGGCCTCAGGAAATCTCACTTCTTCTCTCTAGGCTTCCATCTGAGGTTCAATCTAATCATTTCTCAGCCTCGGGAATCCTGGGGCCACCCCTGTAAGCCTCGCGTGAGAGCGCGGGACCCCTGGGGAAGGTCCCTGGCCTTGACCTCCAGACTTGGCTGCCCAGGACCGTCTGTGCCAACCCTGGGAGCCAGGAGAGGGTCGCGCCACGGCCACTGACCATCTCGGCTGGGGCAGGTCCTGACCTGTCGGGTCCCCTCAGTCCCAGGGAAATCAGCGCTGGGGTCAGGGTTCTCTGCAGCAAGGCACTGCGGGCACGGGCGCTAAGAGGGCTGCTGCAGCGTAGCAGGCGCAGAGGCCAGGGCCCTGGCACTCCATGCTGTCACCCACAGGCCAGACCACCTGCATGCCAGCCTCACTCTCCCAGAGCTGAGTTCTTAGAACTGAACTTCCAACCTTGCTTGTCAGTTTTTAAGGGTCCTGGTTCCTCTCTGCAGGGCCGACACCTGGGCGAGCCCCACTTTGCTTGGGAGGGAACTCTTCTCTTGCCTTTCCCAGACACCGATGACAGCAGCCCAAGCACAGGAATGACCTGCCCCAGGTCATAGGAAGCAGTGGAGATTCCCCGAGGACTGTGGTATAGGGACTTGGATGGCCCACAGGCGGCCCCACAATCATCGTTCTGAGCTCAGACCTTCCCTGCGGACCATGGCTCCACGGCCACCTCTCTCCACCACCTCACAGAGACTTCTGGAAAACCCACTGCCCCGTTCTCTTTTCCCAGCTCTGGAAGTGAGGACCATCATGGCCCTGCAATCTTTTCAGAGTTCCTCTTGAAGTCCTACTGACTCTAGTCGGAGGTAAAGAGAGAAAATAAGGCCAAGCCTGGCTCCTGCGTGTCCTAGAACGACCCCATGCAGCGGACAAAATCCAGACTTCTGAAGGGCAATCCCAACGAGAATGATAATAGAAACAGAGCACTTGCTACAATCATTTTTCTGAGGTTATGTGTGTCTGCTTGGCTAACGAAGCAACTCTGGGCTCATCACCCTTCCTGCCGATGTCCCATACCCTGAGGAATGCCACAGGAGCACGTGGGGAGAGGCGGAGAAGGACAGGAAGCAAAGGGGCCTGGTGATGAGGCCAGTGGCATGAAGCGAGGCCAGAATTCATCTGGGGCCCCCAGAGCCCTCCCCTCGGAACATCCTTAGGAGCCAGCTGCGGAGAATCCCTGGATCCCAAGGGCCCCTCTCCAGCTCTGACGCTTGGTCCACCTCTTTGGAGAAAGGAGCCGGGGGAGTCCCGGCTCTGTGTCTGTGGGATGCACCCACAGCACCTCAGCTGCTTTTTGGCCTTAACCATTACAGACAGAAAGTTGAAAGGCGCTCCCCTCCCTGCCCCTCAAACTCCCCTGGTCCCGAGCTCGTTACAAACAACGACTGTAGGAAAATAGACGGTGATGCCAGACACAGGCTGTACAAGGACAGGGAATGCTGGGAAATCCTGTGCCCACCACAGTCTTTGGGGACTGGGAGAAGGAGCAGACCCACGTGAGGGGCTCTCGGTGCTCCCCCACCAATGTCCAAATGGCGGCTGCTCTTTTCTGGTAGTTTTCATCTTTTACTAATATCACGGCAGTAAAAAATTAAAAATGAAGGGAAACACCCTTTAGACCGCATGCCCCCTCTTCCGAAATTGTGCAAAGACAGTCCCGGTGCACACTCTCCTCCCCGCGCCTTTGACGGAAGGAGAGCGTGTGCCTAAGCAACTGGTCCCACTTTGGTTTTCTGTCAGGAAGAGCCTGCTCTGAGAGTTGCTGCTCATGTAGGTGTGTGTGGTGGGGGTGTTGCCTAGGGCAGGGGGGTCGGTTTTTGTCTCTGACTGTTCATGAACAGGCCTCTCAGCTGGCGCCGAAAATGTCTCTCCCCGATTCTGGGGAGTGGGGCCCGGATATTTCGAACAGCTCCTGGGGGGACTGGGAAGACCTTCTGGACGCTAATATCCTGAGGATCTCGGCCAGCTGTGTCTCGATGTGGGTCATCTTGGCGTGCAGGGCCTTGATGTCCTCCTTCAGCTCCAGCTTGGCCTCCAGGATGCTGGCCTGCAGCGTCTGCTCGGGGATGGGGTAGAAGGAGTGCTTGACCTCGGCCAAGATGGGGCTCCGGTCCTGGGGGCTCCTGGCCTCGCCCACGTTGTCCAGGCGCAGGTCGCTCTTGGTGATGCCGCTGTCACACGAGTCCGTCTTCTTCAGGGTGGCCTCCCCGGCCGCCTTGGTCCTCTCGGGGAGCGTCTCCATGGACTCGGCCTTGGATACCTTGTTCCAGTCCTCGCCCTTCCCGCAGGCATCTCGGAAGCGGGCCCAGCCCCTGCGCTTGGCACAGTCGCCGGCCTTGGCGCCCAGGCACTCGGA
>NW_005358456.1:332628-348063 GCF_000412655.1 Myotis brandtii | reverse complement strand
GGACACAGGCGTGGCGGGGCTCTCGCGCACCGTGACCACGCTGGCCTTCACCAGGCTGTGGTTGGCCGAGGCGTGCTCCACCAGGACGCTGCCCTTCTCCACATCCAGGTCATCCAGGTCCCGGCCCCCCCTCTCGGCCGCCAGCCTGGCCTCTTTCTGCTGCCGGAACCTCTGGAAGAGTCTCCGGACAGGATGGTCCGGGGGCAGGATCAGGGGGGCCTCATTCTTCCTTTTCATGCGCTCTTCCTCTTCCCGCTTCACGTCGCTGATCTTCCGGAACACGATCTGGGGGGAGACAGAATGACACGCGTGTTAATGGGCCACGCGGTCCCTCTGCAGGTCACAGCTCTGGCTTCCAGCCTGCCCCCACGGGCAAGGCTCCCAGCCCCTCACATCTCTGCCAAAGCCTTCTGGGCTTGGCTTGGTGACTGCATTCACTTGCCTTTTCCTAAACTCTTCTTGGCTTCCCAACAGCAAGAAATGGACTCTTACTGTGTCCTCTTCAAGAGGGGTTCTGTTCTTTGTAAGCCGCAGTTCCCAAAGAAGATACCGGCTGTTTACATCTTTATTACCTCAGAAAGTTCCCAGGGGCCTAGCACAGTACTTTGCATATCATCTCGTATTTTTTACTTTATATATATTGTCTACCCTAAGAGAATAGGGATTGTCTCTTTCGTTCTCTGTTTCTAGAACTTGGAAAACGCCTGGTAACTAGGGGCCCTTTGTAAACATTTGTGGAATGAATAAATGAATGAATAATAGATAAATATGAGCTAATGAATCAATGGGGGAAAGATGAAATCACAGAGCTCATTAATGTTGTAAAAGGAAGGAATTGGTTCAAACACACAGTCTTCTTACCCACTCTCAACATTAAAGGGCAGGGGCAGTCTTGAGACGAAATGAGATGTTTTAAGGCTAAAGAAAGCACTTCTTCAAATATTGAGGAGTCAACACAAAACTTATCCCAGGAGGTTGTACAGTGGAGCATCCCGCAGGTTAAAGGCTTAGTATGCGTCCACGGTGGACACGTAGCTCCTCCTTGAGTTGGATGTGCTTCTTAGCCAAACGCCCCGCAGGTCATTCACCTGTGGCCGTGTCATCAGAGGGGGCAGCTCAGCACTCACCGGCTACAGTCTCCTTGGATCTATGCTGACTCTCTGAAGCTCTTGGCTTTTCCCAGAGTGCCATGCTGGTGCTGCCCTCGCTCATCCTGGGTGCCCGGGGCAGCCCCACCTGAACGTCACTGGCTCACCCAACGCGCAGGTGAACCGGGAAAGAGCTGCCTGCAATTCCAGAAGGCCTTTGAGCCCCCTTTGCAAGTCAGAGAATAAGACCAGCAGCCCTGCGGACACAGAGCTGATGTGGCCTGACGGCTTTGCTTATCTGGGGTCTCAGCCTCTGCTTGCTAACTTCCACTGCTGTTTTGGAGAAGTTGGTCTTGGACTCTTTTCTCAGAGGCAGCCATGACCAGACCTTTGGCCAAGTGCTTTAGATCCAAGTGGGCAGGAGTGACCGTGTGACTCACGACCACGAGTCTATGCTGACACAGCAGCTCCTCTGCTCTGAAATGCTCCCCAGCTCCCACAGCAGCAGCGTGCCCTAGGAATGATGGGCAAGACCCCACGCCCAGGATGCCCTCTGCTCTGAACAGGCTCTAGCTGGAGGCCTGGGAAAGTCTGTCTTGCTTTTCTAAATGTTCGGTGAAATTTTAACAGGTGCCGTGAAGGTGGAAAGTTTCAAAATGAAATGAATTTGAGCCACATGACAATGTTAAATTTGCTGCTTTACTGGAGGACTTCTCAGAGCCTTAACGTGCTAGTGAGCCTTACGAATGTCACAGACGACAATATCCCAGGCAGCACTTCTGAAATTCTTTCCTCCAGACCCTCTCTTTGGAAAGGGTAGTGTCCCCCAGAACCCCCTCTGCCCAGCACTGAAATTACATCAGTGTGGGGGGATGAGGCGCCCTCTGTATTTGTGCAGAGCCCTAATGGATGGGAAGGCTGTTTCCATGTTTCAGCTAAATGGTGCCTATCTCGGCCCCTACTGTGGAGCCCCTGGAGTTTGGGGTTTGGAGCCTCCATTGCAGATTCACTGCCCCCTGGTGGATGGAAATGGATCAATTCAAACACTAAGACATGACTGATGAAGCTGTGGGATCAACTCGCCTGCCCATCAGTGGCTCTATATGCTCTGTCTGTACTGAGCAATTTCAGGTCCTGAAATAACGCCCATCAATATCATCTTCCACCCCATTCCTTCAACAGGACTCCTATGTAACCTTCAGGATTCAGCTTAGGAGTCATCTACTCCAGCAAGCTTCCCTGCCTCTCCCTGACCCCTGGTCAGAAGACCTTCCTGGTGGTACCAGGCTTGGGGCAGCCACATGCTCCTCCATCGCAGATTCTTGTTAAGAGGCAGCATTTTGCCTATTTGTCTTTGCCTTAGGCCAGTGGTCGGCAAACCGCGGCTTGCGAGCCACATGCGGCTCTTTGGCCCCTTGAGTATGGCTCTTCCACAAAATACCACGTGCGGGCATGCACGTACAGTGTGATTGAAACTTCGTGGCCCATGCGCAGAAGTCGGTATTTTGTGGAAGAGCCACACTCAAGGGGCCAAAGAGCCGCATGTGGCTCACGAGCCGTAGTTTGCTGACCACTGCCTTAGGCAGTAGCTCCCTGAAGGTGGGCACAATGCTTTATTCTCCATTGTATTTTTGTGTGGGTGTGTGTTTTTCACCTTCAGTATCATGCCTGGTACATACAATGCTCCATCAGTGGTCAGTGAATCAATGAATGCATCCGTGAATAAATTGTGGCCAACCCCCTGTTTGTGAGGCCCATGCTAGGGTGAAAGAGGTAATGTGTATGCCCCCAGCACGCACACACACACGTCTGTTTCTGATGTTTGTGGTCTAGCAGAGAGAGAGAGAAAAAGAGATTACAGGTCGCTTTCTCAGTGCACACCACAGACTCCTGAAGAGGAACGAATAAGTAAAATCCTAAGGGACTTCCATTTTCACTCATCTTTAAATCAGACTGACCTAATACTGATTTCATCATCCCTGCCCGACCAATTTTTATTTTTTTCAATCTCTTACATGAGCTCAGCGAGCTGATATTTAGAAGTAGCCCTGAGATGAAGATTTTTAACAGGTGCCACAGAGGTGAAAAGTTTCGAAATGAAATTAATTTGAGCCACATGAAGGCCGGGCCCTGAGCAAGCGCCCTCACACCTGCCCTCACCAGCTGGACGGCCTCGTCCCCAAACTCCCATCAGAGCAGCGCCAGCTTTTCCTGTTTCATGTATTGGGCTTTGGTGTAAGATTTCATTCTGGGAAAGGATTCCTTGGTCCAAAAAAACCCACTGGATGAGATCACCTCTGAAGTCCCTTTGAGAAGGAACACTTTGTGATTATAATAGCATAGTCCTTTTTATTGTGCTTTACAGCTTATTCCACATACTCAAGTGCATTCTCTCATTCAAGCCAAAATTCCAGGGAGGGGTGCAGGGTTCTCCCCCACAGTTTGACAGTTGAGGAGACTGGGGCTTAGCTGGTAGAGCGACCTGCTGAAGGTCACACCGCTAGGTAGAAACAGAACTCCAGGGTGTGGATCAGGGCTCTTGCCTTGAATCACCTTTGTTCACGCTGGCCATCTGTAGACAGGGGCCACCGCAACAGGGAGGCGCAGGGTCTGTTTGGAGCGGTTGTTACCAGGGGCCCTCTAATCACCCCTGGGAAGGCCCAGCCTCGGGGACAGGCTGACACAGATCATGGCACCAGTGATGGGCTAAGTCTGACCTTCCTGGCCAGCCAGTGTCCTGCCAGCCCACAGCAGGGCCTGACGTGTTGGGCGTGTGAGGCCCACACAGAATGCTAAACAGCTCAGGACTTACTGGACTATGGGGAGACAGAGGATGCCTCAGGGCAGGGACGGCAGCTGTGCCTCCCTCATCCATCTCCGCATCCGTCTGAGAGCTCACCAAGCAAGGGCCCTGAGCCTGGGAGGCCTTTGATGAGCGGTGGTTAAGCTGAAATGAATCGACACCCCACTCCCCAAGCTGCAGGGCCTTCTGAGAAGCTATTTTCAGGTTTATCTGAAAAAGTGTTCTCCCTCTTCTAGATTGTATCCAAAGAGGGCCTGGCCCCTCTCGAGCCCACCAAAATGAGGCCAAGGGGAGCAGGAGGGTCCCGGCAGCACACGGAGGGAAAGACAGCTGTGGGAGGGGGTGGACCGCCCAGAGTCCCGACGGCACAGCAAATGGGAGCCTGGTGCTTAAAAGAGTAAAACTGTATCTAACATGTGCAATGTCAGTTCTCAGTGACATTATGAGCAAATGAGCAGAGGCTAAGGTATGAATCATAGGAAACTGTAGGTAAACAAAGGGATTTAGCTTGGTTTTTATTAGACTCAGACACACATCCCCAAACTGAAACCCACAGAGAGCAGGAGAAAGAACACAGACTCGGAGTGGCCCCAGCTCCGCCACTGTGTGACCTTGGGCCAGTCACGTGCCTCCTGGCTGGACCAGATGAACAGGTCTCAAATGTGGCCGCGCTTCAGAACCACCTGGAGAGGCTGCTATCTACAGAGCGAGATGTTCCCTGGCAAGGTCAGCAACTGGCGTTGGTAACAAGCCCCCAGGTGAGTCTGATGCAGGCAGCCTGACCTGACCCGTGGACCACGGTCTCAGAACCCTGGGTTGATGGCTGGTGTGATCATGACCCTCTGCTGTCTGGGTGCTCCCCTGTGAGTGGTCACACACTACCCGCCCCCTCCTCACCTCCCTGCCTGGCTCAGCCCTCCTGTGTGCTGTCAGGGATTGAGCCTCGGGGGGCGGGGGGAGGGGGGGAGAGGGTTTTGGGAATGCCAGCGGGATGACTCCAATGAGTCCCTGGTCCCTAAAGGGTGTCTGAAAGGGGACTGGCAAACTCTCAGCTTAAATCCAAGGTTCTAGGGGCCCACGGTGGGCGGGAGCTGGTGGAGTTGGCATGGAGTGACAGGCAGCATGAGCACAAGCTCTGGAAATCAGACAGACTTGTTCCCCAAGCCTCCGTGTCTCGTCTATAAAAGCAGATATCGCTCCTGACTTCATAAGGCTACCAGAGGATTAAGCTGGATAACATCGGCAAGCCTTTAAGAAGAGGGCCTGACATTTAACAGTTGCTGAGTAAATGTAGTACGTATCATTCTTCAAGGGGTGACTTTTGAGATGATTCTAGAAGGATGAGCTGGAATTAGGTAGAAAAGGGAACAGCACATGGAATGACACCACGGCAGACATGCCACCTGCCACAGAAAAGTGTCTTCGTGGTGGCGGTCCCGGTGGGGTGGGGGGCAATGATGGGCCAGGCACCGCTGTTAAACGGGTGGTGTGTGCTACCTCACGCCCTCCTGACAGCGGCCCCCCAGGTGGACACAATCACTGTCCTCCTTTTTTAGATGAAGAAACTGAGGGGCTAAGACTCTAACCCTGACCACCAGAGGCCCCACCCATGCCCATGTGCTAAGCCATTCTGCTGGGGAAGATGCCTTGGTTTCAGGGAAAAGGACAGTTTCTCTCAGCATATGTTGATAACCTCTAGCCCTGCCCTGCCACCCCTCTCTGCTCGTTTCTGCTCATCAGCAACTCCCTGTCCATCAGCAACTTCTCTAAAGAATTCAGGCACAGAACATTGAAGCAGAGAGAAGACCTGGCCCAGGGGAGGAGAGAGGCCAAGAAGCAGAGACCCCTGAGCATTTAAGGAGGGACCGATTCACTAGGTACATCAGGCCTTTGATTCCTCAGGACGGGGCATGACTTCAGACGAGATCCAGCCTTGATGGCCCAGGCAAGCAGGTGAGCCACCGGCCCCTGGCATCTCAGTAAGGCCATACTTGTCACTCTCCTCCTTGCTTTGTGCTCCCTCTGTGTAGCAGATCGAATCGTGGACACCAAAAGGTATGTCCAGCTGGAACCTCAAACGTGACCTTATTTGGAATAAGGGTCTTTGCGGATTAATACGGTAAGGATCTTGAGATGAAATTATTCTGTGTTAGGGTGAGCCCTCCATCCAATCAGAGTCCTTATAAGGGACAGAAAAGGGTAGCTCTCACCCACAAGCCCACGAAGAGCTACCCTTCTTTCACAGTGAGGGACTCAGGCTCAGAGAGGTGCAGGGCTTTGCTGGCAGCTCATTCAACTAGTCTACAGAGCAGTGATCAGGGCCCACGTCAGCTGACACCCGAGCTCTGCCGTCAGGGCTGGGGTCCCAAAGATGCAAGAGGGAGGGGGGACGGGCCTTGGGAAGTGCCCAGGGCAGGTCTCCAGGGCCCTGGGGAGAGCCAAGCCCCTGGAGCTGGGAGGACTCCCCTGGTAGACTGAACACGGAGACACGGGCAGGACTCCCACGCGCAGGGGGCTTTTAGCGTGGCCTGGGCTGTGCAGTGAACACCTTTGAGGACGAATGAGACCATGAGAAACTACAGCCAGTGCTCATCACCCAGACCCAGGACTGCCTCCTGCCCCGGGACTGGGGCTGAGAACTCATTTCCATCCTCAGGACTGTTCACCCCCCTCGATGGCAGCCCCTTAAGCTTCTTTTGCCAAATGCAGACGTAGGATGTGCTTATTTCAATCCCAGATGACACCTCATTCCTAGAGAGCAAGTACCGTAACTTGTCTCCCAAACTGCACATTCACACAAAATCCCAAACTCCCTGCCACAGAGGGAGGGGCGTGGCCTTCTTCTGGCCTGTGGCCTGCGCTGGGCTTGGGCACCAGCTCCTCTGAAAAGGGGCCTGGCCGTGCGATCTGCCAAAGGCCCTCTTTTCCAAAGCCCTTCTCATCTTGCCCCCACCAGCCACACCCCCATACGCAGCAAGCGTTTCCGGTAGAGTAACCCACATCAATGCATCTGGGAAAGTGACATTTTAATTTTCAGGAAGCAGCTGATGCAGAATTAGGGGACTGGTGGTGCATATCAAGTGGCTGCATCCCTTCCACCTCTGTTTTTTCACACGCTATCCCTGCAAGCCCATGGCACAGGGACAGACCGATACACGGATGGCAGAAGTTGGTCCTGAACCCTGTACAGAATTCAGAGGCCCCTTGACTGGGCTGCAGGATCTATCCTGCACTTTTTTCAACGTTTCTCTCTCACAACGAGAAACAACCTCTGGGCTTCTGATTTGACCCAGAAGCTGAACATCTGGACAATTTGTCCTTCCCAACCCGCACCGATACTCAGCCTGCTGACTCCAAGCGGGGTGCTGCAGTGTTCTTGGCCGGCATGGGGGAGCGAGGCAGGGGCAGCAGAAGCACTGCACATGGGTCCCCCCTCAGTTCTCAGCACCCCAGGCTGGTGTCTCCCACAGCTTAACCTGTGGGAAATCCCAGGGAGCCTACCAACTTTACAGGGCCATAAAAAGACCACCGGAGATATCGCCTGTAAAGTGCCTGACACCCATAGCACACCCTCAGTAAGTGCTGCCCGTTAATACTATGAACCTAGATTTGACCCTGCCATGTTTTCCCCACTGGTGCTTCCATCAGAGAGAGGATGAAATGCTGCCTTCCCAGCTCTCCTGCGAGATCTCTGAGCACAGAAGCCACACTTCCTATTTCTGTATCCCTGGCAGGGCCAGGCCCAGCGCAGGGCGCATAGCACGTGCTCACGGCACCTGGTTTTGAAGTACAGTGGTCCGTTCTTGGAGTAAACCTGTGACCCCAGGCTTGTGTTCTTAGTTTCTCCTTTTGCTCTGGAGGCCCAGCCCCACAGCAAGAGGGCACAGACCAGCCGCTAAATGAACAGGAAGAATCCAGGTGCCCTGCATGGGGTCGGTGTTCAGAAATGGTGCCCCAGGACTGAAGGGCAGAGTGTACCCTGTCGGCAGCCAGCCCTGGGAGGGGGAGGCCCCTCACTCGGGGATTGCCTATCACACCCTGCTGTCAGCACCAGGAAGCAGCACCCAAGCAGGGAGAAGGGCCCCGGGCCAGAGCAGACACCACAGTGCCATCCCCTGGGTCAAGGGTGGGAAGCGTCTGGTGCCACCTAAGAACCTGTCCCAAGGACAGGGGCCCTTCCTGCGCCTGCTGTGCCGTCTAAAGGAAGGGAGGGCCGAGGCGCCACACAAAGCCTGGGGTCTGGGTAGGAGAACTCTGACTTCCTGCCGTTTCAGAGTTTAGGTTATCACCCTCATTTCTAGTAACAATTTCCCGGCCTCAAAGATTAGAGACCCCGGGCGCCGGCACAGCCTCTCCACAGACTCACTCCCGTTTCTCCTCCTCTGTTTCGCAGTGGCCAGCGGTTCCTCTGATCACAAAGGCAGAGGAGCCCGGAGAGGGACCTCAAGAGGCACTTGGTCCAGTCCTGTGTCTTCTCACCCATCCAATGCAACCGGCCATTACCCCTGGCATAACAACGTGACCACTGGCATCCATGCCCTGTGTATGGTTGCAGCAAGCTGGCACACACTGTCGCCTTTGGGACCGCAGTGGCCATGCAGCACACGTGGGGCTCGTGTTCTTACGTTGCACAGATGGAGACAGTCTGGGAGAGCAAGGCCCTGGCTTCCCCAGCCCTCACTGCTACTCTCTCTATTGAAGGCCCGTTCTGTATCAGTTGTCTAATCGTCAGTTTTATACTGGTCAGTGGTCAATTTTATGAAGCAGACAACACACACAGTTTTGTCTGCTTCCACTTAAGTCCAACTCCACTTGCTCTTAACAGACACGGAGAGTGGCTGGTCAGTGCCCTTTCCTCCTGTCCATACTTTGCAAAGTCAAGGACGGCCAAGGACTCACCCAGCAGCCTTCTCTTTGCCGGGCTGCAAACTCAAGCTCACCTTCCCACCCTGTCAGCGGTCAGCAGGGCTGAAAGCAGGTTGGGAGGGGCTTGGTCGGAGTTGCCCAGGCAGGAGTGGGGGATTCAGAAGGCAGACCGGTGGGACAGCGCACATCCTCCTGCATTGAGGATGTTGGAGAAAGCCACAGACTTCATCATCCCGCTCCCTGCCTCCCCCTCTCTCCCCGCAACCCCTCTGCCAGGCCAGGGTTGGGGGGATTTTAGAGGGCACCTGCTGAGAAGCACCGGAAATAGCCAAGACCTGCAGCCTCGCCAGGGAGGAGGGAAGGTCAGCTCAGGCTCTCGGTGCAACGCCCCTCCTTCCTAAGCCTTCACACCTGACCCTCCTGCAGCTTCTCATCCACTCCAGCCCTGAGGAGCTGACAGAAGAATCACAGGCTCCTCAAGTCTCTCCCCCGGGGCCTCGCCTTCACCTGGAGAAATGCACGAAGGTTTTGGGCCAGACAGACACCATGAGCTTCCTGAGGTGTGTGAGTTGGGGCTAACCAAGCAGCAGCCATCAGAGCGACAGGGACAGAGTCGAGGGGCAGGTGGCCGCTGGAGAGCCAAGTTATAGTCGGACTTTAGCCAGACGTGTTCCTGGGACCCTCGCCCTGACACAGGCCCCATGTGACTGCAGTTTCCCTAAAAATACAGCCAAGACCATGATGTGAATGCGCTGAAGAGAGAATAGAAAGTGCTCCGAAGACAGAGCTCAGAGCGCTCACCTCTGACGCCTCCTGGTCTCTCCTGTCCTCGGCCATCCTCCCCCTGGGGAACCCTTGCCTGTAGTTGAGTCAGGGTCGCCCTCCCTGCCCCCTCTCACCCCCTTATGAGCAGCCCTCCCTCCCTCCTAGGCTATCCTGCCCCTCTCCCCTATGTCTGGGCCTCCCAATTTCAATTGCAGTCTGTCCTACGCCCTGCCACCCCTAAATAATGCTCCCGCAACCATAATCGGCAGTAACAACACCGAACACCACATGGGTGGTGTGCCATCTACTCTGCATATTGTATTTTATTCAATTCTGATAATAATCTCACAGTAGGTACCATCACCAACCCCATCTGACAGATGAAGAAACTGAGACTTGGAAGGTTAAGTGATGTAACTGAGATTCCGGTCTAAAGCGTTGGTCCAGGGCCTGCCTTTTGCCAATTAATTCAATCCTCCTTGTCAGTATTTTCATTCATCTTGAAATCGCCCCTTTCACCAAGCCCTCCAGACTCACTCAGCCTTCGCTGCCACTAGCTGCCGAATTCGGATCCAGCACTCAGGCTGGGACTGTCGGGAGCATCCCCGGAGGTCACACTGCCGCCCCTCCCCACCCACAGTCGCTGACTTGTTCAGGAAACGCAAACACCTTTTAGTTTCTGCAGCAGTTCAGTGCAGAGTGGAAAGTAAAATAGGCCCCAAGGTATGCAAATCACACATCTCAGCATTTGAAAATCAAATGAAAAATGGCCTGTGTTTTAGCCCCTATTTGGGGTTATGTGAGCCATGGCTGGTGACAGAATGTGGGTGTCAGAAACCTAACGATTTAACTAGCACCACAAACAGCTGGGCTGAAAGGACCTCACATATCACTCTGTTCTGCTTCTGTTACAGAGGAGGAAACAGGCCCAGGAGGGGCAGGGACGTCCTTCAGGCCTCACAGCCAGGAAATGGCAGCCTGAACTGGGGATCCCCCACCCCTGCTCCTCCAGGTCCCAGACCTCAAGCAGCTGGAAGGGGGAAATGTGTAACTAGCTAAGCCGAGTGGCTAATTCCCCCCACCTGACCCTCGGTTTCCAGATGAGAACACCGAGGCTCGGGGCCGTCAGTGCGAAGTGAGGGAGCCCAAGCCCTGGGAGGTCCCTGGTTCCTACGGTCTCACCTCACATTTGACAAACATATACTGAACCCACATTGTGTCAGGCACCCCGCAGAAGGAGGGGTGTGAGGGAGAAAGCACAGGCCCCGCTCTCTGGGGATTCGCTGTCCAGGAAAGCAGCAGCTGTGAGGAGGGTGAAGTGGGTGCTGGGACAGGCCGAGAAGGCACCCAGGTCAGCTCTCCATGTATGCATTTTTTTTTAAATCCTCACCTGGGGGACCCCCCCCCCCCAATTAATTTCTAGAGAGAGTGGAGGGGACGGGGAGAGACAGACACATCAACTAGTTGCCTGCTACATGCACTGCAACCAGGGCCAGGGACCGAGCCTGCAGCTGAAGCACATACCCTTGACCAGAATCAAACCCAAGACCCTTCAGTCCACGGGCCGACGCTCTAACCACTGAGCAAACCGGCCAGGACTCTCTATGTAATCTTGTGCTTGACCAGCATCTGAGAGGAGTCTGGGAGGTGTGGGTGAGGGCAGCCATGCCCAGGAGGGGTGCCAGGTAATCAGTGCTGGGCGGGCGCCCCCAGCTCTGCAGTGAGGTGATAGGCCCGTGCTTCCAGCACCGGGCAGCGCAGACCTCGTTACAGGGAGTCGGCCTGTAAGGAGCCGGCGGGCATCTAACTGGCTCCACTCAGGCTCTGCTCCCAGAGGCCTGTTTCCATCAGGATCTGCTCAAAGACGGGCACAGCGCCAGCAATTATCGGCAGTGAAGCCCTGCCGGCTCGGCTCGGCTGCACGCCGCCTGCCTGGTTTTTACACGGTCAACAAGGTGGTTGCCGAGCCGCGCTGTCGGCAGCAGAGCTGAGGTGTGACTGTTTGGCCAGGAAGCCTGCAGGCCGTGCGGGAGAATTGATGTTCGTGACTCCGATGCTGCTTAATGCCCCGGCCCAGGGGCAGACCACGGGCTGCAGATGTGGCCTGTCTGCGGGAGCATCTTCTAAAAAGCCTCTCTGTGCTAACAAAGATGAAACTCCCACAGCCAGGCCTTTCCCTCCACTTGGGAGCCTATAAAAGGCCTATTAGCGCATCTGGTCCGAGGGACAGAACAAATAAAAGGGCCTTGCTGTGCTCCCGAGATGCTAAATGAATCTATTCACACAAACAGTTTTCACAGCTCCCCCTGCAGTGTGCTCGAGCTATGATACAGGTGTGTGATTCAGGGACACGTCCAGACGACACGATGATGCAAACCTGGACCCGACAGCTTGTAGCACAGACGCACAAACGCAGTGAGCATCCTGCTGTGTGTGTGACAGCCCCTCACTGCCTCGCTCCCAGGCAGAGAAGGACTGCACGTGCCTCGTGTCCTCCCTCCACCCCCAACCCAGAGCCCATATGCTGCCTTCACCGGTCTGCTCTCCCTTCCCCAGTGCCCACTTCCACTGGTCCAAATCCTCCCTTTTCAGCAAAGGCCTGAGGAATGCCACCTCTTCCAGGAAGCCTTCCTTGAGCCTCCCAGCCAGAGCTGCTCAACCCTTTTCTGGACATAGCAGGATCTCCATTCTGCTCTAGTAACAACACTTTGTGCCACAAATTAGTCTTTTATGTAAATATCCGAGCTCCCCCGCTAATTCATCAGCCCCCAGAGCGGGAATCCTGTCTTGATTCAGTTCAGCATCCCCAACAGGGCTGGACACAGTGTCTTATTTGGAAACAGAGTAGTTGTAGGTATAATTAGTTAGGATGAGTCCATGTTGGAGTAGGGTGAGCCCCTAATCCAATGTGATAAAAAGGGGAAACTTGGGCACAGGCACAGATACGCACACAGGAACAAAGCCCTGTGAAGATGAAGGCAGAGATCAGGGATACGCCGGAAGCCAAAGACACCGAAGAATCCCACAAACCACCAGCAGCCGGGGAGGGGGCTGGGACAAAGCCCCCCCCCCACCTCCACAGCCCTCAGAAGGACCCCACCATGCTGACACTCTGACCTTGGACATCTAGCCTCTGGGACTGTGAGACAATACATTTCTATTATTTCAGCAACTCTGTGGTACTTCATTATGGCAGCCCTAGCAAATTAATACAGAGGTTTGAAACAGACCATTTGGTGGTCTGATGGTGACATCGTGAAGCTATTGGTTTAAAAAACATGTCTACAGAAAGCCAGATGTGGGTGGGTGGGTGGATGGACGGATGTTACAGACGGGTGTGTGGATGATGGAGGATGGATAGATCCAACTGCTGTGTAGGTGCTGTGATTGGCTCTCCCCCAGCCCAGCAGCCTTCCACATGGGGCTGAAGAGAAACTGCCCATCTGAGTGGCTGAGAGTTGAGGAAACATCCGTCAAGGAGTCAATGGCATCTACATGCACGACTGCTATGCCAGTTAGTCCTGAATATCCTGTGGCACAGATGTTCTTACCCCCTTGTACAGATACGAATCTGAAGCTCAGAGAGGGTAAGTCATTTGCCTGACCCCACAGGGCTAGCAAGGGGCAGGGCTGGGATTCACACTCAAGTCTCCTGGCTGCAAACACAGTCTCCTGTCCCTCCCGCTGCTCTGCACAACAACTCTGCCCTCCTGGGTCTCACATTCCAAAGGAGAGCTCAACAGACTCCATGATCCAGACCAGCGGTTCTCAACCTGTGGGTCGCGAACAATGAAAATACATCCTGCATATCAGATATTTACATTACGATTCATAACAGTAGCAAAATTACAGTTATGAAGTAGCAACGAAAATAATTTTTATGGTTGGGGGTCACCACAACATGAGGAACTGTATTAAAGGGTCGCGGCATTAGGAAGGTTGAGAACCACTGATCCAGACCAACTTAGAAGGGAAAGTGTTGTGTCTTCACTTCCTGTAACACAGGCCTGCCCACCCTCACTCCTGCAGGGACCCCAGGACCATCAGGGGTCGTCATTGGGCCCCTGCCCTCTGCTCTATGATGCCAACCTTCTTCCCTTCCAAGTGCTGTCTCTCGACACTGCCTCAGGCTGCTCCTCTGGCCTCTCCCAGTCCTGCTCTCCAGCAGGGGTCCAGCCCAGTCTGCCTCTCTGGCCCCAGAGTCTCCCTTTATTGTGGCTGCTCAGTTCCTGGTCCCTGGAACTCACCCCTGGTCCACTCCTAGCCAAGCTCCCTCTCCCTGGCCAGCCCCGGCCCCTCTGGGGTGAGGGGGAGGAGGACAGCGTCTGTGGCTGATACCAATGCTATCATACCTGCAAGTCAGGAATCTCGCTGGGCAGTCACACTGCGGTTGCCTCCGCTAAGATGTGAGTAAATCTTAGTCGTCAGAAGCTTGGGGTGGGGGCTAGTGGAGGTAAGCTCTCCAGGGCCATGGCCTGGTTCCCCTTTTTCTCCCCAAATTGCACTCTTGTTGCCAGGCTTTGGCCTGGGAGAGGCACATGAGCTGTAGCCCCGGGCCTGTGGAACCTGGCTCATACCTCACGTGGCCTGGATCTGCTGTTCTTCCTAGAGATTCCCAACCACGCCAGACTCTCTGGAGCCTCTGAGATGCCTTACATGCTGTTCCTTCGACTTGAGTTGTCTTTCCTCCTCCTCTTTGCCTGGCCAGTTACTATTCTTCCTCAGGTCCTAGCTCAGATGTCACCTTGCACTCCTTAAGCTCACTGAATTGTACGAGGTCCTTGCCAGCCTGTCACCTGGATGGGCAGGGACTCTGCCTGCCTTGCCGACACTCTGTCCCCAGGGTCTGCACACAGTGGAGGCAGGACAAGCAGCTGGTGGAGGAGGGCGTGACGAAGGCCACAGGGGAACCTGTGACTCTCAGAGGCCGGTTCAGTTCCTCCGGAGGAAGCCCCAGGGCACCAGCCTGGAAGGTGTCCCCTCCCCTGGGCAGCCACGGTCCCACGTTTGTTGCTGTTCGTCTGGGCAGAAGGGCAGCTGATCAGAGCCACCTTGGCCCCAACTGGATTCACAGCCCATGGTGCCCCCTCCTGACGGCGAGTCAGGAGCTCCAGGCTCAGCCCATGAACACCGTGAGGTCCAGCAAGGAGCAAGGCCAGCATGAAGGCGCCACAAGAAAGGATGACTGGTCATTCAAACCAGACATCTGAAGTCGCCAGGGTCCACGAAAGGAATGCAACCACGAACACTATCTGTCCTTAAAACGACAAGTAAAAACAGTGCTTCCATGAGCTTAAACCTAAAGCCAAGGCAAGGGTTTCCCACTGAATGGACACCTCCTGGGGCTGCTTCCCGACATGTCCTGACAGCGAAAGCAGAAGTCTGACTCAGGGCTGGGATAGAACAGGAGAGCGCAGGGCTGCCTGGGACTCACAGCAGGAGGGACACACACACACACACACACACACACACACAGAGAGACAGAGAGAGAGAGAGAGAGAGAGAGAGAGAGAGAGAGAGAGAGAATATATGAATGAGAATATGAATGAGAATCAATAAATCTTCCCGCTGCTTCCCGGTCTGTTTGCCCCGAGTACGGCCTCTGCAGTATGCCGAGCAGAGCTGCTGCTGCTAGACCTACTTTTTATGGCTTTTCTCCTTCGTCAGCTTGGCTGTCCATTCCACCAAATCAGATAAGGAAGCAGGAGGTGATGCCCACGTGGGCTGCTGCTCTCGCAGACAGTCTGGCTCCTATCCTTTCAGAAGACTCATGTGCCTCCCTGCCCATTCGTTCCCAAGGCCTGTGGCCCGCTCGAAGTTTATTAAAGGACTCAGAGCGGCACGTCCATGTGCACAGGAACCTGGGCCTGTGGGTGAGCCCCAGAGCAGCGCCAAGGCCTTGAGGAGGCTGTG
>NW_005358456.1:297989-332529 GCF_000412655.1 Myotis brandtii | reverse complement strand
TGGCAGTAGAGCCGGCAGCCTCCCTCTGCCTGGCTCCCTGGCCCACTCTCTCTCTCCGTCAGGACTATTATGCAGGCAGTATTCCTTTAACTTGGCTTTGTTCCTATGTTTGCCAATTTACTTTATTCACCTTCAACTTTTTTCTCCACTTTGGTTCAAAAACAGATTCAAAGGTACTTATTCAGATGCACAAAGCACAACAAGATAAATGATAAAATTAGCAAGAACATGAGGATAGAAGGAAAGGAAGGCAGTAAATGGGACACAGCCAGAAGCCGACCACAAGATTCCAACAGATGCCACAGATCTAGTTCTGAGTGTCCTAGAGGTCAAAGCAAAGGGGGCAATGCGACTGGCACACAGAGGTCACCGGGTGCCCCGCCGTGCATTCGGGACTGAAGATGCAGTTCCGCTCTGGCTTTGGGGAATGTGGGCTGTTCTCTCTTTTCTTCCATAAATATTAAATGAGCATCTTTCCACTGCCAGGCCCATAGGCTCCGGGGCAAAAAACCCATCAAGATGCAATCCCTTCCCTTGCTCTCCAGAAGGAAACAGATGTGCCGCCCTTACTGTGCTTGGTGTTGGTGGTGAGTTTTTGCCCAGAGGTGTGAGGGGCTAGGGAAGTGGTTGTGGGGAAGAACAGACCTTCTGTCTTGGTCTTTCTCTTGGCTCACAATGCCCGACCCTTTATTCTCTGTTCAAAGAAGACTTCATCCTTCACAGTCTAACTCAAATGCCACCGCCTCCAGGAAGCCTTCCTGTATATTTCCAGGCTGAATTAACTCTTCCCACAACACATGACAAGTGCTTTAACATAGCATCTATTTCACTGTTGTTGTTTTTTCTGCCTTTCCCTTTGGCCTTGTTTGGGTCTGTATTTTCAGGGCACAGCTCAGGGCCAGGCACATAAGCAGTAAGCAATATGCATCAGCTTGTGCTGTAATAAAGATGTTCATGAAATGGAAAATTCAGAGGTCACAAACACAGAAGTAAATTTCCCTCAGGACCAAGCTGGCTCTGGGTGGAGCTAGCGGGAATTCAGCACCAACAACACATCGGACCTCTGTCCTGGAGCCTCCAAGGCCTGGAAGGGCTCACACGCTTTCCTGCCACTCAGGGCGGGTGGCTTCTCAGGATTGTCCTAAACACTGGTATTTTCCTCCAACCTACAGACCAACATGCTGCCTGCACGACTGCGTCTGTGAGAAGCAAGCGGAAGAGAGGCCTTGTCTGGCCTGGGGTGCGGTGGGAGGCACGGAAGTCACGCAAGCTCTCTGGCTGCAGAGCTGCATGTGGCCTGCCACGCACCGTCTCCGTGTAACGGCGAATGGCTGTGTGTGCCTGGGCACAGCACTTCACCCCTCTGAACCTCAGTAAGAGGAGACTAAAGTCTACCTCGCAGAATTTCATAAAACATAGGTCTTAGGAGGAAGTAAAGATTTTTAAGGAAACCTGGTTCGGGTTTGTGCTCGTTCAACCCCCTCCCGTTTTGTTTTTTGCCTTTGCCTCGCCTTGGGGGCCTCTGCTGCTTGCTCACCACGTGACTGTAAGCAAACTGCTGTCCCCAAGAGTCAGTGTTCTCGCCAGGGAAATGGGCCATTGAAGACTAAGTGCAATAACACATTTAATGAGCTTGTCGTATCCACACAAAAGGTTGGAATGTACATGTTTATTACAGGGGGTCAATACACACGTGCAGAGTAACTCATGAATTATGGTCTCAGTTCATTCATTCATTCATTCATTCATCCATTTAAACATGTAGCTGGTGGCTTCTGTGCCCTAGGCATTGTGCTATGTGCTGACAATGCAGAGGACCGTGACACTGTCCCTGCTCTCAAAAAGAAGGTAGAAAAAGCATCAGGGTTAGTAAAAGCAATAAAATTAGTATGGTCAGCCAGAACTTCTGGAGAGAGGAAAAGAATACAAAGATGTGTGGGAAATAATGGGTGAGATGTGGGGGTGGAGGGTGGGGGCAGGGAGAGAATAGAGGAATTCCTTGCATTCCTTTGACTCCCCCCTCTGCCCCGCCTCCAAAAAATGAGGTGATGTAAGAAGGTTTAAGAAGGAGGGTTTACAAACAGAATTTTTTGAAGGCTGACATTGCACCGGCTTGTCCACACCATGAAACCTCCACCTTACAGCAATGGCATCGAAGTGAGACTAACCACACGCAATTAAACAGTAAGCAAGGTGGAGTCAGTCAAGGTCAGGTTAGCCTGGGAACAGTCTGGAGAAGAATGTGGAAGGAACTGTGCCAAAGACAAAGGGTGACGTCCTAAGGGACAGAATTTTAATTATACCTAAATGGGCTCACTTGAACCAGCTTGCTCCAAAGAACTGGAAACAATAAAGATCTATTGTTTTCCTCCCAAACCCTGGCCAACAGTGGCGTGTGCGATAAATCATAGTGCCATCTCTGCATTGTCTCACCTGTTCTCCTCGGCCGAATCCCTCCCTGGAGGGACCCAGACCCAGGAGAAGGCGGCAGACCTCTCTCTCCGCCGGGGATGGGGGTAATTCTAGCAGACTGCATGAAGAATATTCTCCCTGCTCCTCGCTGCTGTCCTCGGGGGGCAGTGGGAAGAGAACAGAGCCAACAAAAACTGCATGTCATGACATGAGGGCAACTAACCTCTGACCCTGATGTCATCTCTTCCTTCTGCAGCTCCTTCCTTTACAGATTTTGCAACCTATACACACCACTTCCCCCAGAGCACTGGTGCTAGGAGGACCCTGAGAGACCCAAGTTCAACCTCCTCACTGTACTGCTAGTGACCAGTGACCCTGAGCGCAGTGCCGTGCACAGAAGCCCTGAGCAACCGGGAGCCAAGGGGGAGACCCAGGCCAGGCCTCCTGCTTCAGTTCGGAGATCTCGCCACTGCATGTGGTGGCCTCTCCATCTGAGGCTGAATTTGCACACAGTAGGTGCTTGATGTTCGGTGACACACAGCAGCGCAATTCAACCTGCACGACCCAGCCCTGCTGCCCTGGCTCCCAGCCACCCCCCCCTGATCCTCAGAGTGGTTTTTAATTCTAATGAAAACTCTTGCACGCAAGCCCTCTGCCTCGCCACCGCTGCCACCAGCTGTATCAGCACTCCGGGGTTTGGGTTAATAAAATGCTTAGATCTTATCAAATGCATTTTCTCTGGAGGTATTTTTGTGTTGTTTTTAGAATAATGAGATCCCTGATAGGGCTCCGAGACTTAATGAAAGGCTGCGTAGACGTGGATGGCTGGAATAAAATTGGGAATTGCTCTCATGGAGGGACTTAACTGCTCCCAGGCAACAAGGCACAGGGAAGGCTCCATCTCAGTCGCTCACTGCTTTTTTTGAGACAGGTCAGTTAGAAGCCAATGACTAGGTCTGAGCTGTCCCTTTCCCTCTGGCTCCAGTGTTTTTACCCTTGTTTCTAAACGGCTTCATGGTCTGCCGAAGACCTGCCTCTCCCGCACATATCCTCGCACTTCCCTCTACACCAGTGATGGCGAACCTTTTGAGTTCGGTGTGTCAGCATTTTAAAAAACCCTAACTTAACTCTGGTGCCGTGTCACATGTAGAAATTTTTTGATATTTGCAACCATAGTAAAACAAAGACTTATATTTTTGATATTTATTTTATATATTTAAATGCCATTTAACAAAGAAAAATCAACCAAAAAAATGAGTTCGCATGTCACCTCTGACACACGTGTCATAGGTTCATCATCACTGCCTACGCCCATCAGCCCATCGCCAAGCACTAATAAGCAAGTTCTAGTGGGTTCCAGCTCCAAACACTGTAAGGAGGCCAAGGCCCTGAGCTGGAGCCTCACAGGGGACCCTGAACTTCACAAAGAACACCAAGGAAGACCTGCGCTCAGGCCAAGGATGGCGCTTGAAGCCCACGCAGTCCCCTCCCTGTCCTACATGAGCTGGGATGATAATCGAGGCCGTGCTGCTTCGCAGGGCTGGAGTGGCGCTCAGGCGAGGGTGGGAGCCACTTGGAAAAGATGAAGGTCTCTAGCTAGACAGGACGCATGATTCATCCCCAAGAGGCTTCCTGGGCTCCAAGGGCTCTTTTGGCTTTGGTGTTTGTTGTCCTATGTGCTTATTCACAACCCATAGTCCCACAGTCCATATTCATAGTTTATTCTCCCATTTTGCAGGGTGGGGCCTTACCCCGCATTATCCTGGCCATCACAGATGGATGGGACTGTCTTGTAAACTGCTCTATCCTTGGTGCTGAGAACAATGTCTAGCACATAGCAGAGCCCACCCAACAGCCAGGGAGCCAAGGGCAGCCAGAGCTTCTTGAGAGGGATCCTGGCAGCATGGATGGCACCTATGAATTCTGTCCTCCTTCTGCGTGCCTTTGCCAATTAGTCATCACCTTTATCCCTCAGAATTAGAAAAGCTAATTTACATGTCTCCTCCCTCAGCCACCTGGGCTCCTTGGGGTCTGAGTCACCTTCCATCCCTTGCCTTGCATAGTATGGACTCAATACAAGTTGATGGAATGAATGACCATCCTCTGTGAGTTTCTGAGATACCCAGAATCAGATCCAGGGAATCTAAAAAAGTCTAACGCCTAAGGGATGGAAAAAGAGAAATTCAATTTATATAATGAGCAGAGGACAGCCTCCGAGAAATCTCAAGTTTGTTTTCATCCCATTAGTGCAGGGGATCGAGGCATTCCTGGAAAAACCCACACTTGCCTCGCTGGGTGAATGTGCTTCCTGTTCCCAAAGGCCTCGGAGAGACAGCTTAACCTGATAAAGCCAACACCTGCTATGGAAATGTAAACAGACTTTTGAAGGGCACACAATTATAAAGGGAAAATTCACCAGTAAAGATGTTTGAGCAAAGTACTTAAGTAAGCCGGACAAATCACACGGAAAACCCCGACAGGAAACGTGCCTGGCCCCACCTGTATTAGGCGTCTGAAAATCTCTCCAGCCCTATTCTTTCCCAGGGTTGGGGAGGGGAGAAATATCTTACATTTTTAAACTTAATTAAAAAAAAACCCACTATGTTATACAGAGTAAAACTGGGCCTCTCTCATTCTTTTTTCTAAAAAATATATTTTTTATTGATTTCAGAGAGGAAGGGAGAGGGAGAGAGAGATAGAAACATCAATGATGAGAGAGAATCATGGATCAGCTGGCTCCCGCATGCCCACCACTGGGGATCGAGCCTGAAACCTGAGCATGTGCCCTGACCAGGAATCAAACCGTGGCCTCCTGGCTCATAGGTCAACGTTCAACCACTGAGCCACCCTGGCCAGGCCTCTCTCATGCTTTAGCTATCAGAAACATGTTCTCATGTTAGGAAGGTCTTAATGGTCATGGTTCATCACTGTCGTCAATGTTGATCATCTCTGTCCCAGGACCGAATATAAGCCCTAGGGCAAGGAAGCCTACCTCATGGGTCCAACCACTTCCTAGAGCTAGAGAAGAGAAAGCGGGGACGGGTCTACTCTAGTCCAGGAATCTCTTGCCAGGGAAAAATCTGAGAAGAAACTCATTCCTAAGGCACCTTTCCTTAAAGCTGACTGCTAACTCGGTGACCTCATCAAGACACAGAAAGGCCTGGGGACTCTTGTCCAGTGTGCTGAGCAACCGAGGGGAAAATAAAAGCAAAGTGCTTTTGTTCTCTTGGTTCCTCGGGCTTTAAGTCCTTATTTCCTTAAGATTAAAGAGAAAAAACAAACAAGAAATCAATGATTTTAGAACAAAGAAGATAAGCTGACCACGAGAGTGGAAGTCTAGGCCTCAGAAGGTTAACCCAGGGGCACTGCGAGCCCAGGCACGGCTGGCTGGCAGCACGGACGTCCTCGTGTGGAAGAAGGTCTGTGGTCTCTCCTGTGGTGAGCACAGTGCTCCTCACCACGGAGCAGACACAGACCTCACGCGGCCACCCTCGGCCTCTCACGTGGCTGGGAAAGGGGGTGCCCTGTGTCATTCACATGGGAGACGCAAGGTCACCCGCCTACCTGGCCATCTGATCCCATCTTTAGCAATGCGATATTAATAGTAGTTTTCGCTTACTGCACCAACCTTGTCCGATTTCTTCCTCACATTTCTGAGAGGCTCATATTATAATTCTCAATTTACAGGCAAGAAAAAAAATAAGATCCAGAGTTGTTGCATAATTTTTCTAAGATTTTTTTTTAAATATAGTAGTTCCCAACCCTTGGCTGCACCTTAGGACCCCAAATTGCCGTGCCCAGGCTGCACTGCAGGCCAACTCAGCCAGAATCTCTAGGGGGAGTCTTTTCAAAGCTCCCCGGGTGATTCCAATGTGCAGCCAAGGCTGAAAAACCGCTGATCCAGTAAAGAGCAGTTAGGTCTGAATCCGACTCCAGGCCTCTGCTCATTTTACTCTGCGATATTGCCAAGCATGAGAGAACAATCCAGAAGTTTAAAGTAATATTCATCAAACGACTTTCCCACTGGAGGCACTTGGAGAGTTGGGACTGGCCTAAGGTTTGCTCTCATTATAGGTAGTGGAAGAGACAGGCCGGGGGGTGAGAGCCTCTCCCGCACAGCAGGATGCATGGGCTGCATGAACAGGATGTACAGCCATTCAGTCTTTCCATTTTACCGACCGGTTCTGGAGAGTTGAGTTGCCGCTTGACCTCAGGGTCTCATGCTACCTTCTGGGGCCCACAGTGAGTGCATCGACTCACCAAGGGCATCCATGGCCAATGTCACGCTCATACCTCATCTGCTCAGGCGGATGGGTCCTGCCTGCCAATTCCAGCGAGTGTGTCAGTTAATAGCCCTCATTTTCTAGGGCAAAATCATCAGGATTGAAACGTCTTCCACCGACTAACTGCCATGGAACAGAACATCCCTTCTCCCTGACTTTTCCTGAATTTGATGAGGAAATGATGGAAAATAATTTTCCATATTAAAATGTCTGCTTTCCTGAGGATGAGAGTCACCATAACCACTTTAGCTGAGACATCTGGGTTGGGCTGTATAATAAAGGCTTGGATAATCAGAGCCATCAGCCTGTCACTGCTTCCCAATTAACCCTCTTCCTGCAGGCCAGGGGATAGCCTACAGTGCCTGAAGGCCTTCCTGGCTAGCAGTCCATCTCATGAGACTTCTGTTCCCATTGCCCAGAGCCCGGAGCTGCACTGCACTGCACAGATAGCATTTTAGCGTGCCTGAAGGCCTTCCTGGCTAGCAGTCCATCTCATGAAACTTCTGTTCCCATTGCTCAGAGCCCAGAGCTGCATTGCACAGATAGCATTTTAGCATCTGAATTACTTATGAAAGTATTTTTGAACCTGTAAATGTGACATGTTAGGTTCCATCTTACAGGGAATTTTAGGGCATTCATCCAGTTTTTAATACATTCATCCAAGATACTGAGCATCCACGCTATGCTAGGCACTACCCTAGACACTGGACAAAAATCACCAAATAAGGCCCAGCCCCTGACCTCAGAAAGCTTCCAATCTGCTGGGGAAGTGCGATCCACAAAAGATAAATAGAACCCAAGGCGGGTGGCTCGATGGTGGACCGCCCCATGGATCACTTAACTCAACCTGGGGTGGGGGGGCGGGTGGGAGGTGACCAGGGAAGGCCTCCTGAACAAAAGGAAGCATGAATGGAGGAAGTCAGCACAGAGACATCGAGGATCCACAGGAGCTTAGCGATCAGCTGTAGCAGCTCACCTCTATAGCCAAGACCACATTTTCCTCATTCCAAAGTTGTACATCTCCTTGAAGGCCCTCCACACAATGGCTTTCTGGCCCCTTCTCCTTCCCAGGCCCCTGTGCTGAGCCCCACACCACTGCTCACTGGTCCCCAACCAGGCCTTGCACACCCATCTTTTCATTCTTGCTGGGCCTGTGTTCTTTGTCAGGAATGCCCATCACCCCCGCTCTGTCCATTAATTTCCTGCTCACCCTCAAGGTTCAGTACAAACACCACCTTCTCTGTGAGGACTTCTGTACCTGTGGGTGATCACGGCACAGGGACATGATATTAATCTATCCTCCTCTCCAGGCTGTAAGCATCTGGAGGGCAGGAATTGCCTCTTAATCATCCTCACACTCCCAGTGTTTGGTAGGCAGAAGACATATGACATGCCTTCCTTTAGACAAAGTAATGAAGGAACAAAGCAACATATCAAAAATCTGCATGAATTGTTTCCCTCCATTCCAATCACAAATAGGGGTCGAGAAATAGGATCCTGGTACCAGCTCCTGCAAACCCGGCAGCTGCCCTGGCCTAACTTCTGAAATGAAGGCTCATTTGGCGATTTTTCACATGCACGATTACACCATAAGCAAGCAGAAAAGAATAAGGGGACTTGAGAGCAAATTGATTATTCATGAATCCAATTACAGCTAATAACTGGAGACAGGCCCCTCTCAGATGCCTGTAATAATTCATGCAGAGGACAGAGGGAACCCTGCCAGGTTGGCATCTGGACCTTGAAGTGCGAGGGAGCTTGGGCCAGTGTGTGGTGAATCATCCCAGGAAGTCCAGCTCAACTCCTTGGACCTGATGTGGTCAGAATCGAGTCCTTTTGGGCCAGTTTGCAGCACAATGACACATACTTTTCTGTGGCCAGAGCCTGTACCCCCCTTACCCAAGCCGGTCACCCCAGAATTTATCTCATTTAAAGGATACCACCCTGAGATGCATGATGAGGTGATTAAGGAGATGTATTTGATGAAATTTTCTCCTGCTCAGGTAATTGCAGTGAACCAACCCCCTCAACAAGGGGGTTCAGGGACCATGGATAGTGCCCAGAGGGCGAATCAGACTGCTCTTCTCACTCTCAGAAGCCACTACTGGACCCATGGTGAAGAGGGGTGGTGATGGAAACCCTTCCCATGTTTCTCACCATGAATGCAGTAAGAAGCCACAATGAGCTCAGGGAGGCTGAGGCCATGCCTTTGTCACCACACTCGGCCTGGCCCTGCCACAGCTTCACATTGGTTTAAGACAGTGGTCGGCAAACTCATTAGTCAACAGAGCCAAATATCAACAGTACAACGATTGGAATTTCTTTTGAGAGCCAAATTTTTTTTAAACTTAAACTATATAGGTAGGTACATTGTTATTAACTTAATTAGGGTACTCCTAAGGCTTAGGAAGAGCCACACTCAAGGGGCCAAAGAGCCGCATGTGGCTCGCGAGCTGCAGTTTGCCGACCACGGGTTTAAGAGAATAACAAGAAAAAATTGAGTTGTCCTTTCCCATTGCTTCAAAATCAAATGGAACCATCCTATGGAAATATTATAAGTCTAGCATTACAAACTTAGGGCAACAGTGTCCCTGTGACACAAAGCAGAGGATGTTCAAACACACTGTGCATTGCCACATGGCCCTCCCCGCCTGCAAACGCCAACTCCACAATGCTCTCCACTCAAGAAAACATATTGAAACACGACAAGCAAAAATGGCACCACTGGTTATAACTCTGAATGCTGTATCATTTTAAAAAGTATATCATCTGAAAACATTGTGGTTGACTATCATTAGTAACAAATGACTTGCAAAACACCTCACGACTTATTGCGAACAAGAGATCAATCTATCTTAGTAATAGATGGAGTTAGAAAAGCAATGGGAAGTCCTAGCAAACTGATAAGACCCTCCCCCCTGCAGAAGATGGTGACTGCATTCAAGAGCCTGCTAAAAAGCAATGGGAAGTCCTAGCAAACTGATAAGACCCTCCCCCCTGCATGAAGATGGTGACTGCATTCAAGAGCCTGTTATCAGGAGGCAGCTGATCGATGTTTCTCTCTCATCGATGTTTCTAATTCTCTATCTCCCTTCCTCTCTGTAAAAAATCAATAAAATACATTTTTTTAAAAAGAGCCTGTTATCAGGATTCTAGGATTCTACAAATAGCCCTGAAAGTCTGCAAATGCTGAGTGAGGTCACCACGAGAGCCATGGAACGCCGTCGCTTTGCGGCATCACCTTGCTTTGAGACTTACTGTATTAAACAATGGCCATTGTCTTTTTTGCCCAGCCCGCCCTCTTTCATGAATATAAGCTGCCCGAGCCTGGTGAGGTCAGTCAAGGAATGGAGATTGGAGAGGCCTCCAGCGTCTGCAGGGACCCTCCCTTCTCATTCCGGCAACAGCTCTCAGTAAATGAAGCCAGAAGGCTTACTCTGAAATAAGGGTCTTGCTTCCCAGAGCCCTGTGACACGGGTCAGGTTGAAATAGTTATATCCGAAGGTGCTAAGGAGAGCACCTGGCCCATAGTACATGCTGTGTAAGTCTTTGCTATTATTACAACGCTGACGTCCCAAAGCTGCAGATGAGAACTATCACCGCCTAAGGCGAGGCAGGGAAATGAGACACCGTGTCCAAATTTCCTTCTTTCTGAAAGGCAGGTGGTACCCGTTTCCAAAGGGACGTGGCCAGGTCTAAATCCCCGGATGTCAAAGCGTGGCTCATCTAAGTCAGAAAGCACTCTTGACGGACGTGCAAAGAAAAAAAAAAGAAGTGCAATGGCCCATGCCATTCGCCAGCTGATCTTGGGGTACCACAGTGGCTTCTTCACAATTGGCCTTTGTAAGGGCAGCAAATGGCTTAGAGCTGAGGAGCAGCTGAGTGATAACCCAGTTCCATTCCCTACCTCTGACCCCTCCAACACTGAGTGCGCCTGGTCAGCTAGGATGAACCTTGCCATGTTCCCGTGCTTTCCTAACTTGTCCTAGTGCAGTTCTTCTGGCGTCTTATTGCTTTGAGGGAGAGTCAGGGGTGGATCGGGGCCCGGATGACTCCCTGAGAGGGCAGAGGGCAGAGGTGGCAGCAAGCACAGTGCATTCAAACAGTCCGCATTCCTGCCTGGCCTCAGGGGCTGCCTTGCCTGGCTCTGAGAAAGCCTCTCACCCAGCCTAGAGCCCAGCAAATCCCCGTGTTTTAGCTTCATCCTTTTCAGAAGACACTTAAAACAATTTGGAACACTCGTGCTGCCTACTCATGCCCAATTGTAATCAAACCAAGTGGCTTTTCTCTTTGCAACTATGATCTGCAATATACTCAATGGCCATTAGACCCTCTCCTCTGGGCACCATCCAGGCACGCAGCTGGGCATGGTCTCTTTTTAACTCTCCTCTGCTCTATGAACGATGAAAATTCTGTTGTTTACAAGAGAATGGGGCCAAGTGATTAGAGTGGGAAGGGAAGATTTGAGAGTTGTCTGCACCCTGTTATTTCCTTGTGTTTTATCTGTCCAGATAGACAGCAAGCTTTTTAAGAGCAGAAATGATGCTGAGGTCTTTCTGGCTCTCCCACCACCTCCCCTAACTTCTTATGAAATACTTTTGTAGCTACAGTAAGGAATGTGGACATAGATCTTTACATTTTATAAAACGCTCTGACACTTGGAGAGAAAAAACCCCTCCTGTCACTTATCCCAGGGACTGGAGGAAACTTGCCCACATCATGAGACAGGAGCCAGGGTCTGGCCCAGGCGCTGTGGTCTCAGAGTTCTCATCCTTCATCATCAGGGCGCAGCCCTTTGCAAGGTTGGGCCCACTTTTCTCTATCACAGGACCCTCTCTCTCCAGAGGCAACGCATTCACAGAGGCTTAGATAAATGAGTTTAAGAAACTAGAAAGGGACGTGTCAGAGGACAAAGAGTAACTCAAGGTCTTATTTCCACTCCCTGGAGGAAATTTCATGAAAGAGGTGAAATTTCAAGAAATGCCACAAGCCCTTTGAAAAGCAATAAATGGTGTAAATTCAGATTAAATCACTTCTTTAAAACTAACATTTGCTGGTCAGATCCACGGCTGTCTTCAGGGGGCCCTCGGGGAGTCCTCAGGTAAAATAGCAGCGCTCTAGGTACATTTATTAAACTCACAAATCATCCCTGAGCAAATGCCGAGCAAGCGCGAGAATCGATATATGGAAAGTCTGCCCGGCCTGCTTCCTCCCGGGCCAGGTCAGCAGGGTGCTGCACCACCCATGCAAGAAGGGATGGTGCCTTTTAATTCAGCCACTTCTGGAGCAAATGAAGCGAGTAAGTGTTGTTCTGGCGCCCGAGGCCCAGTGCATCGTGGAGGCATGCAGGCCCCTGAACATCTCACAAGTCATTTAGGAGCTTGTCTGATCCCAGGGGCCGGCCAGCTGTGGCCATGAGGACATCCAAAAGAGAGGTGGCTGCAGACCCCCATCAGGCCACAGCTCTGAGAGGGCGAGCTGGCTGAGAATGAATTCCCCTCCAGGGAATGAATTCCCTTCCGGGCCCCACTCCCATCAGATAGAATCAGGTAACCCCGGGTGGGTTCCAGGGGGATGCATTGTCAGCTTGGGTATCAACTCGGCAACCTCACATTCAAATCTATTATTTACGTATGTATGTGTGTATGTATGTATGTATTTTTCTTAATCCTCACCAGAGGATTTTTTTTCCATTGCTCTTCAGAGAAAGTGGAAGGGAGGGAGGGAGGCGGAAGGGAGAGAAAGAGGAACATCCATGTTAGAGAGACATATAGATTGGTTGTGTCTCCCACATGGGGATCTAACCTGCAACCCAAATACATGCCCTTGACCGGAAATCAAACCGGTGACCTTTTGGCGTGCAGGCCAAACACTCTAACCACTGAGCAGCACCAGCCAGGGCAGCAGCCTCATGTTCAGAAGCCCAGTGGGTCAAACAAGAAGGGGCACAGTCTGTGCACAGCTCTGGGGCTCCACCAATGCCTGGAGTCAACACCTACTTCTGCCCTTGCAGGGTGCCCACAGCTCAGCGCCCTTGCTCTGCCCTGTGCCTCAGGCCCGGCCATCTCACCTCCTGCAAATTTATGGTTCAAGGACGGAGTTCCCCTCTCCCTCTGCCTTCTAGGACAGAACCTTGCTCAGTCTTCAGTACACGGGAGGGCGGGGGGTGCCTCAACTCCTTCTGGTCATTCAGATGCCCAGAGCCCCCCTCAATCCATCAGAGTTGAAGAGACAAGCTCCTTCCTCTTTGCTTTTGGTGACAGAAGAACTAGGGCAGTGGTCGGCAAACTCATTAGTCAACAGAGCCAAATATCAACAGTACAATGATTGAAATTTCTTTTGAGAGCCAAATTTTTTAAACTTAAACTATTTAAACTATAACATTGTTATTAACTTAATTAAGGTACTCCTAAGGCTTAGGAAGAGCCACACTGTCTCACTCATTCACTTTTTGATTTGACATACGAGTAATTTGAGTTACGAGCTCCGTCACGGAACGAATTAAACTTGTAAGTCAAGGCCCCACTGTAACTTAATTAGGGTACTCCTAAGCTGGCCTTTGCAAAAAATGTTTCATTTTATAATAATAAAGCCACCAACACAAAATAATTACAATTCTTAAATTGATGACAAAAATACCTGTAGGATTTGCAGCTGGTTGGAAAAATACAGGTAACTTTATGCTTCGAGTAGGTACTTTAGTCACCCGCGCGCAATTTGCGGACACAACTAGCACTAACCACTGCACATAAGACTGCTGACTGACTGGCTCACTCAACTCGTGTATGAATCGTGAGCGCGCCTCCCCCGCGCTGCGTATCCCGTGGCCCGCCTGCGCCGTGTCTCCGTCGCCCGACCAACACCCTCCACTTCTTCTAACGCCACTTCTTCAAAATAGACTCGCCCAGGCTGAAAACCGACTTCTGCGCATGGGCCACGAAGTTTCTATCGCACTGTACGTGCGCGCCCACACGTGGTATTTTGTGGAAGAGCCACACTCAAGGGGCCAAAGAGCCGCATGTGGCTCACGAGCCGCGGTTTGCCGACCCCTGAACTAGGGCATCAATGTATCAATGAAATAAAGCACTGGGAAATGTTCTGACTTGAGAAAGAGGAAACAAAACTCATGGGAATTTGGTTAAGTGCTGGCATTTACCTGAGGGTTAATCTGGACGACCGGGGGCTACGATGCCACACAGCTCGATAGCTTGTGTGCAGATGAAGTAGTGGATCTAAGAGCCCCCCAGGGAGCCCCCTTCACCCTCCATTACTTCCCATACCTGCCTGTCACAGAGCCTAATATCACCCCATGAACAATTCATTAATAAGGTTCTGTAATAATATTTATGCTGTAATTTGGGCAAATTCAAGATATCACTATGATATCAAAATGACATCGCTCCCTGAGAAGGGTCAGCTGTGGGCACGTCCTGGGATTTAGACTTTGTTGGCCAAAAGGGAGACCGATGTGACTGACAGCCAGGGAAGGGGGGGCACAGGGTTTTCTGAAGAGAGTGGGTCTGGGTGGGGCTGGGGAGGGAGAGGCTGGGGTGGGGATACAAGGTCATTCGAGGTGCAGGATGAAATGGAAGAGCATGGGAGGACGGGGGGGAGGACAGAGGAGGAGGACAGGCGCTGAAAGGGATAGATAATGATAGGTGCTAGGATAGTACTATGGGCCAGGTGCTCTCCTTAGCTGCTCTCCTTAGCTGCCTCCTTGTTCTGCCCTGTGCCTGGAAAATCTTTAACTAGTCTTTCTATTCCTCACATTTCAGAAGTCACACTCAACTCCCTGGAGAAGATTTTAAAAAATTAGTACTGTACTGGCTCAGCTGGCTCTGTCCATGGTGCTACCAGACAAGGTTCTGAAATCTTGTAACAAGGAATCATAACTCCAAATTGAGGTGTCTGTCATTCCTTACACTGCACCCAATTCTGAAGGATGATGAACTTGCAAAGAAGATGAATTGGGGAGTTGTGTACAGGGTCCTTTAAGTAGGACCTCCCACTCTGCAGCCAGTCCCAACCACTCTCAGGCAGACCCTTCCCTCCCCCCTTTCCCCTACCTGCAGACACCTCACCAGAAACACTGGTTTATGGAGGTTCTTAACCCTTCCCACCCAAATGTTCCAGGAGGGGCAGGGAGCAAGATGGAAAGGAGAGGCCTGCTCAAGGCTCATCAAAAATGCAACATTTCTTTCTTTACGTCTTAATTTATCTTACAATTAGACAGAGTTTGCATTCTACTCCACAAGACACCAGCTTTTATTTTTGCCTAATTGCCTCCAAATTTCTGGGTACAATGGATGCTCCAGGAAGCAGCTTGTGGAGTGGAGGCACAGACCACCCCTGGTGGCCCAGCCTTTTCTTCTTCCACCTGAGCTATGTGTGGGCAGATGCCAGCCCCGAGGCAGCAGGAGGCCAGCGAGAGCCGCGGGCCTGACTCGATGATGGCCCACCTGCTCGCAGGGCCGCTCAGGACCCGGAGAGGGTGCCCATTTAACCTCAACAGCACCTACCCTGCAAGGTCATTTGAAGGATTACAGGAAATGATAAATGTGAAATGCTCCGTGACAGGCACCCATGAAATGTTAGCTATCAATATTAATATTCCCCCCGCCCCCGTAGTTAAACAAAAGGCCATATCCTCCCCCTACTTACAGCCCTCTGCAGGCTCCTTAAAGCTACAAGAACCTACACAATCAGCAGCCTCCTAACTCTGTAGCTTCATTTCCTGCTTCTTCCTCCACTCACTCATGCCCCAGACTCCACCATTAAGTCTGGAATGATTTAGAGTCTCTACCCTCCCCAGGCCCAATCACACCTCAGGGCCTTGGTGTGTGCTGAGCCTGCTGCCTGGAGTGCCCACTGCACAGCCTCCCATCCCACCAGTGAAGCTCCTCACCCGATGAGCCCAGAAGGGGGCAGCACCTTGTCTGAGACTCTGAGACTCTCAGCCCCTCCTGCCTCCAGCGACCTAGTGTGCCTATCATAGCACCTATCATGTTCTATTGCCATCATTTGTTACTTATCCACCTCTTCTTTCAGATGCCCGGCACCCCGGGGAGTGAGACTTCATCTCTGTATGTCTTGTCCACACACGGAAGACACACACCAAATGTGTGATGAATAACGGCATGTATGTGGGTTCGAGTGTGTATAACGCTGGGGAGGAGGTGATGGGTGCAAAGGAAGGTGGAAGAGATACATGCCCAGCATTAAATCCTGTAAAAATGGACTGTCATGCCACCCAGGGCAAAGATTCCATCTGCAAAAGTCTGCCAGTCAGTCCTCAACCCACTGCTGCAAGACAGGAGGGCCGCCAATAAAAGTCTATCCCTTTCAGCAATAGGTAGTGTTATTAATGCCCATGAGTCAAACTATACCATCCTCTCCCCACCAGCTGAATGCACAGGCCTAGGACACTGTGCCCTGACCTAGCTCCTGCCTTGCCTACACGTGAGCATGCCCCCCATGCGTGTGTACACACACACACACACACACACACACACACACACACACACACTAAAGGCGCTCTAACCATTTTGGGCCACTTCACTCCCGCATGGATATTTTGTTCAAGGCCTTACATTTTTTCATTATACTCATTTTCATTATCTTATGCATTTTGCTTTCTGCAGACTGCACTTTAACTTACTGTCTTTTTGCATTATTTTACCTATTTCTTTTAACCTTGAGATTTTGAAATGGAAGTTTCCTGGGGAAGGGAAGCAGCTCTGAGACTGCCCATGACCAGGACGCAGAGGCTCCAGACACTCCCTGCCCTCGGGGATGCCCAGATTAATGGCAGAGACAGAAAATACCGATTCTTAACAGGCACACAGAAATTGGCCCCAAATAGTCCCTCCATACCCAGGTGAAGGAAGGGGTGAGGGAAGGAGGAGGTTAGAGGGCTGGGGGTAGTTCGGGGAGTGGCTTCCTAAGTGGTCAGGACTGTCCCCGCCCAGGTGGGTGAGGCTGTAATTCTCAGAGTATTCACGTCTTCTCCCTGGGTTTTCCACATGACGGACCACAAGGCATGATTGCGAGGCTGCGTCCTTGGGCTGCCTGCTCACCCTGTTTAGGCTGAAGTGCAGGATTCAGCTCCTCCTAAAGGAGGAGGCAGCCGCTTTCTGGTTTAGGACCAAAGCAAAGAAGGAAAGGCCCTGCCGGGGGGCCCATGCCAAGCATGGTCAGATCTCTTCTTTCAGCCTCTCGATGCCCTGACACCCGGCTTCCCACCTGAGATGTTCTGATGGGAAGCAGGGAGCCAGAGGCCACCGCAACCAGCACCTGTGCTCAAGGTGCTGGTGGAAAGTGGTTCAGCCACGAAGACAGTCACAGTGAGGGAGGCGGCCAAAGGGAAGAGACGGAGGGAAAGAAAGTCCTACGGTGCATTGTGGGAAGGTGGGCTTTTGTGGGCTGGGGGTGTGTTTTTACTTTCTGTTCTTCAGGAACAAAAGACTATATGCTTGTCTGCTATCTTACCTTTTGGCATTTATAATTATGGACATCAGTCCTTCATTCAATTAATATGATTATGTCAATTAATGTTTATACTCCTCTACTCAGGGTTCGGACTTCTGACCTGGTTTTATATATACTAGTATATTCTGATGACTCCCACATTTACATACCCAGCCCACAAATCCCCTCTGATCTGTGGTTCTGAATTTCCTGGTTGCCACCTGTGCCTCCCCCACATCACTCAAACTTGATCCTCTAAACGTCTCTGTCAGATTAGTAACAACACCCCCTCCCAGTTAAGTCAAAGGTCCTCCAGCTGTTCTCCCTTTCCCTCACATTCCCACAGGAAATTCTGCTGCAGCATCTGACCCCTCTCCCCCACATCTCCACTGCTGCCATCCTGGATCAAGTCACCTTTATTTCCTATCTGGATTGTCGCAGTGTTTTTCTAACTGATGTCCCTGCTGTCACCCTTGCCCTATTCCATTGCTCTCAGCACAGCTTCCAGATCAATCTTTTCAAAATCTAAAAGCACAACACTCTCCCACCCCAAACCCTCCAACAGCTCCATCTGCCTTAGAGGAGGGTCAATGTCCTCATATTGTCCTATAAGGGGGAGTCTCCCGTCTCCGCCTCTCCTGCCACTTTCCTCTCACTCATTCCACCCCAACCATAGCTGCCTTCTTGCTTTCTCTTGGGACACCTCAGTGCCTCTGCACTTGCTGTCCCCTCTGTGTGGACCCCCTTCCCCGGGCTTCTACACAACCTGCTCCCTCATATAATCCGAGTCTTTGCTCCAATGTCCTCTAATACACGAAGGCTTCACTCACCACTCTACCTCAAGTGACCCTGAAGGATGTTCACTGATATGTCCCTGATACACAGCACAGCCTGACATTAGACACCCATCACACATCTGAACAAATGAAGAAATCTAGCCAGCACTGGGTGTACGATCCAAGCTGGGACAACGGGGCTTTCTTCCCTGGGCCGTGGATGCTGAGGGATGGGGAGAGGGAAGTTGGTTTAGGACCAAAGCAAAGAAGGAAAGGCCCTGCAGGAGTGGCCCACTCCTTGAGCTGTCCTTTGTTATCTGCCCATTGGAATGGCTCTGCTCTAGCAGCGGTGCCCTGACAGTCCTGGCCTATCCTCGGTCCTATTTTCCTCAGCCTGATGCTTCAGCTATACCTTCAACTCTGTGCACTCCTCTACCTCCTTCCCATAAATTCTTTTCCCTCCTCAAATTAGCCAGTGTTACTATCTATTGCTTGAAATTTAAGAACTCTAATGGATAGGCCATCTCGCTTCCTAATTCCTGTTCTGAGTTTCCCACCTGCCAGGCAAAAGTGCTACCTGCCTCATGAGAGTTTTAGTCAGACTCGTTGAGTTGTCTTGCCACTGACATTCTAAGAACCATCCTCAGTCTAACATTCCACTAGCCCACTAAAATGATACTGATAGACTCTCATACTCCTTTCTACCTCTAAAATGTGGGTCAACTCCTCATTTTACTGAAAAGGAAATGAAACCCCAAGAAGTTCAAGCAGGAGATTATGTGGAAAGTCCAGAATTTAGAACTTGGTTACCAAATAAAGAAGACAGAATTCATGGGTGATTGGCCAGTTATGTGCTCAAAAGTACTCATTCTGTCCTGACAAGGGCTAAATAGCAGGGCCAGTTGTCTTCCTGCACAGTGTGTAGGCTTGAACCCTTCAACCTGCATCATAACCCCTGGAATAAGACAGCCACCCAACCAACGGCTCGAGGCCCTCACAGGTGGACGGCATGGTGTGCTTTCTTGCCTTTGCAAAGACATGTCTGCCCATGGAAAATCCTCAGAGATGATGCCAATCAGAGACAATGAGCCCCTTCTGCTGGGCGGATCCTGTACAATCTCTCTGACATCACCAGGCTCATTTTCACTGAAAGGAGACCAAGAGGGGTCATGGAGAAAGAAATGCCAATGAAAGCTCTTTAACCATCTGGCATGGGTGCCCATGGACAGCCTTTCTCAACTCTAATGGAAAATGTTTTCAGTTTTGTTTGGAAACTGGCTCTAGGGCTTTAGCCACAATGAATGTGCAGTCTGAGCTCTCTGGAAGCTTAGAAGTCACCTTACTAGTAACTGCCTGACAGATAGTCAATCAGCACCCTGGACAGTGTCCTCTGTGAGCCAGAGGAGGTGAACCTGAGGGCAGCCTGCACCAGCTCCAGGACCCCAGGTCCTGCATCCTGCAGGTGCAAAAGCCAAGCTTTCCCATCCTCGTCTCTGTCCCAAAATCAGCCCAGGAGACCGGGACGTAAAGCAAACTCAAGAACACGAACAGCAAACAGAACATTGGCAGCAACTCCATAGAATAAGTATGGGCTGCTGCAGGGATAAGAGCTGGGTAAAGACAATACAGCTTCCTGAAAAAAAAGGGAGACCTGCCCAGGGATTTGAGAAAGGGAGGAACTTGATGTGATGGACAGGAAGGGCACACAGGCAGGAGGGCACAGACAGATAAAGAGGAACCAGACAAGCCCGACACACTTACATCGATGCATTCAAATGTTTCCCGCCACCCCAGGAAATACCATCTCTGAAAAGAACGTCCCACCCTGTCTTTGTCAAATCACATTGAAATATACCGTATTCTTCAAACAGAGTCACAAAATCAACTCCCTGATAAAGCACTTCTCATTCCCTCCCATCTTTTCTTTCTTTAAACAGATTTCTACCTTCTAACAATGGTGACTATATTTAAACCTGATGAAATGTTAGCCGGGAGAAGAGGCTCCTCACGCCCAGTGCGGCTCTTCCTCTCCTGATTACCCAAGTCCATTGTGTTTCTGGGTATATTTTCCCGTCTCTATTCCTAGATCCTCAGCCCTACACGCTGCCAGGAGTGCTTCTCTCTGGAAAGCTTTTAGACTTTTACTCACAGGCCGCCCCTGTCTTAGTCCCTTGTCCTTTGTTATCTGCCTGTTGGGATTTAATTAGGCCAATTTGAAACCGTCAGCTCCTCAGGTTACCTGCCTTCTCTTTCCCTTTCTCCCTCTTTTGAGAAAAAGTCTCTGATTAAATTTTATGATTAAAAATATTTTTCTTTATGAAAGAGCCTTTTGAGGAACCAAACTCAGGCTCCTCTGAGCCAAAACACCCTCAGCCTGCCTCTTTTCCATGGTAATGACAGGGAGCGGAGGAAAGAAGGGAGCGGTGGAGAGAATTTCTGGAACAGTGGGCATGGTGGAGGGGCTGGGTCAGCAGACAGAGCCAGTGCCAGAGGCTAGGATCCGGGAAAGGTAGGCTGTCTCGAAACCAAAATGAAAGGCAATACTTTTAATCATTCCTAATCAGAGTGTCAAGCTGCCTGCATCCCCCTCATATAAAATCATCTCTAAACGGACTACATAACTTCCAGCTGAGGGGACACGTGCTCGTTTAAATTGGACCATTGTGGGCTTTGATAAACTGGCCACTGCAACCCTTCACATGGGTGGGTATGTGTGACCCAGTGTGAGCCGGAGGGTGTCCTGAATCACGTCGCCCATGATAATTAAGGCATAAAAAATAATAGAATATCGCCAAACTTCCTCTTTGTTTTGGCTTCTGTAAACATAGAGTTGACCAACAACAGGACAAATGACTTCGTATTACTAAATGGAAACACGCTGGTAAATCTAGCATTCCGTATAAACGTCGCAAGAAAATCCCCAAGATAAGAGGGATGCAGGGGGACCCGGATTCCTCCCCGGGAAGGTCCTGTTCCTCAGTCCTGCTGCTCAAACTGCAGGGGAGGCAGAGCCAGAAGGAATAAGGAACGAGAAACACAATAGCTGTAGCAGATGGGGCTGGGCAGAAGCGAAGACGCAGGCCAGCTTTCTTCCTGGGCCCTGAGCTGTGTGGTCTTGACACCCAGCTGCACCTGAGCAACTGTGCCATCCAAACCCCACGGCAAGGAAGCAGGCGTGAGGAGGATGGAGGTGCACTTGGCGGGTGGAAGGCCCTACATCACAGATGTGCACCCCACTGTGGACATGGCCAGTGTTCTGTGGGCTGGGCCTCAGGCACCAAGTGCAGAGTCCACAGCCCATCAACCAAAAAGGAGCACCTGGGCACTTGGCTGCTCCCTGCAGTGGGGTCTGCGTTAGTTACCTTGACATCCACGTGGGTGTATTCTAAAGACCCACACCAAGGAGCCATGTTGGGGGCGGGCCGAAGGGCAGGGCCCTATGAAAGAGAGGGGACAGGATTCCTGGCAGGCAAGATCTCGCTCAATTTGCCTGAAGGAAATTGATTAGAGAGAGCACTCTCAGATGGTAACTCCTGAAGGCAGACAGCTGAGTGAATGAGCTCCCAGGGCTGAGGGAGAGAGTCACCTGTGGGAGCCGAGGGCCAGAGGGGCTTCCTGAGTGCAGCCTTCTCAGAAGCACCACGTTAGGGCACAGAAGGTTAGAAAACAAACACAATGACGACGGGTCAAAGCTAGTCACCATGAACTCTGAAGGCATTCTTTTATTTCTGGGAATTTGGCCGGAACAAATCTTACTTTATTTCTAAGAATTTGGCTGGAATGAACCTTAGCCAAAGGAGACCATTGGTTCAAGGCGCCCTTTGGGCCAAAGAGGACTCTCTTTATGTGACCAGAGACTCCGATGGACTAGTACCCACAGCCTTCACCTCTAAGCCCCCAGGGGGTTCCTGGTTTGAGAGTTCATAGCCCGCAGTGTCCTGCCACCCCGGAGGCAGCACCCAGACCTCCGTATGGCTTGTACAGTGGGGCCTTGACTTAAGAGTGTCCCGACTAACGAGTTTTTTGAGATACCAGCTGTCTCTCGGCTGATTTTTTGCATTGAGTTGATAGAGTAATTTGAGTTAACGAGCTCCTTAACGAGCTCAGTCTCGGAACGAATTAAACTCGTAAGTCAAGGCCCCACTGTATTTCTCCTAGCACACGGTGGGCACCCAGCAGAGCTTTGGGCTGGGCTGAATGTGCGTGCCAACAGTGTGGCCCATTCAGGTCCCAGCCTGCTGCTTCAGGTGCCTTTCCAGTGAAAGAGAGGAGATACAGGCCCTGATGAAGTCCCTAATGCCCACCTCCCGGCTCTCATCTCTGGGGAGAGCTCATGGAGAGGCCGTCAGGAGGCAGGTGTAATGAGCTGCAGGAGGCAAATGCAGATCATGAGGAAGAAGAATGTACCTGAGAGAGGCAAGTTATGAAACAGGTTGAGGAGGCTCAGTTATGGGGTGTGTGTGTGTGTGTCTGTTTTCAGGGGTGGAGGAAACTACAAAAATACCTCAAAGCATGGTCAGTGACCTTATTGATAGGTCCAGAAAATATATTGCAGCAGGAAGGAAACGGAGGACAGAGATGAAAACACTGAGAAGAAATCACGAGTCAAGGAAGGGGGCCATTTGTAAATGTTTCATGTGATAAATTAAACAGAGATGACTTCACAAAAGAGGGGGGACAAATGCGAGCTTCTGGCCTAAGGGAGGGGTCTGGGGTGGGGCCGGGAAGGCACTGTGTGGATGGTTTCCCTTCCCTTGCACAGAGGCTGCTAATTAAATAACAAAGTAGGTCAGAGGCCTTGGGAGAGGCTTTTGGGTAAAATGGTGGGATTGGGGCAACACCAGCTTTCCCAGGAGGGCCGGCCGCCTCGTGGGAAGCCTTTGGGGTTGGGTTTGAGTCAGTTCTTCCCTTCGCCCAGAAAGTACTCCCAGTCACCGTGTGCACCTGGGCGGTCCTGGGGCAGGGACCTGTGTGTATGTATGCGTGTGCTTGCATGTCTATGTGTGCATGTGTGTGTGTGTGTATGTGTGTGTGTTCAGGCACAATAGCAGCACCAGCCACGGCCTTGGCTCTGCTCTGGGGCGGAGCTGGCTTCACTCTGCCGGAGCCACAGGCACCAGCGCAAGAAGGCCAGGTGCTGCGTGACGCATCGGGTGTAAGATACAGCAGGTGAACAGGAGCCCATGAGCCACGCTCCCGAGTCCAGGAGTCTATGGGGATGGAGCGCGAGGGTGGGTATTTGGGTTTTCTTATCACATGATCTCCACTCTTTCATGCCCAACCTTGACCATCAAAAGCAAAAAAAACCAACCAACCCCAAAACAACACCACACGCAATCTGCCTCATAGACAGCCACTTTTAAAGGATCAAAAGGAGAAAGAAACCCTTGGTTAAAGGAGCAACTACTATGTGCAGAAGGACACATAGTCCCAAAGCCACAATCCTGCCCTCGAAAACCTTCGCGGGGTTTTAGACACAGCACCGCGACTAGCATAGGGCTGCTTATTAGGGAGAAACTCATTACTGGGGAATGGTCATTAAAAATCCTCAAAATAGGATGGCTCTGTATAAATTACATAATTGCATAATTTATTATGTAATCATATAATTATATAATCACACACAAGTTATTATGCTACCAAACACGTTGTGCCCCCAGCGGGTCCCGACCAAGACCAAGGAGCACAGGGCCTGTCACTGGAGACCCAAACCTTCCCCGGCTCCTGGCCCAGCCCAGGCATCCATTCCGAGGAGCTTTTCTAACTGGAGGGCTTTGTGGGGACATTCCCACCCTCCCCGGCTGGGCTGAGTGACCAACACAGCTCCTCTCACCCTAAGGCCTCCCCGAACCGGCCCCCTCAAGCCAGGCCTGCTCCCCCGCCCCTGACAGCCTTGTTCAAAGCCTCAGGCCTGAAACCCTCACCCAGTCCCACGCCCCACACTGTCTTACCTGCTGCCATTCTGCTCAGAACCTCAGCGTCAGGGTGGAAAAGGGCCTTCGACGTTACAGTTCCTGCAGGCCCCCACCTCCCGCCCTGGCTGTGCCCCTGAGAGACAGCCGTGTTCCACCATGGCAGCCCTGAGTGAGGACAACAAGCTGAGCTCGAAGTCAACACTGACTTAAGCGGCTAGGAATCACAACTAAATTACCACTCCCTCCATGGAGCACGCCCTCTGCACGCCTGGGGTCAGATCCCTGGGGCCTCTCCACAGCCCCTCCCCCTTGGGGAAGGACAGTGGTACTGACCTGGCGAGACGTAGGTTCTGCATGTGACAACCACAGCTGTTCACAGTCCTACCACGCAGTGTGCCCCTCAAAGTGCCATCCCAGCCAGGCACACCAGCATCGCCTGGGAGTTTGTTAGAAATGCAGAATTTTGACCCCTCCCCACCCAGACCTCCTGAGTTGGAAGTTGCGTTTTAACAAGATCACAGCTGATTCATGTGCTCATTAAAGATTGAGAAACACTAATTCACAGAACCTGGGGATCAGGCAGCTCCCCGTGACCACCTTTGTCAGTGGAACGTTCTCACGGCCCTTACGTGGGGGATCCCAGGCTGTTCTGCATCCCCCTGCAGGCACGCAGGCACGGTGGGCTAGTGGAAGGGACATGGGATTTGGAGTTGGAGGACACAAGTTCAAGTTCTAGTCTGGTCACGTACTTGCACATTTCACTCCTCTGAGAGAGCCTGGGGCATAGGATTAATAAATGTACCCGGCCCACAAAGTTGTTGCAAGTATCAGATGAGATACAACAGGTGAAAGTGTGTTGTGCAAAATGGGGTACAGATGTTCAAAGCACGTGTGCACGCACAAACACGTGCAGAAGTTCCAGAGTTTGAAGCCAAAGGTCACCTGGTCCATCGCTTCAATAGACTCAGCTACTTTGAAAACATCCAAGGGCAACAACAAGTGGGTCCTGACAAGTTCATCGGGCAGCAGAGGGGAAATCAGACATGGCTTTGGGTCTGGTGGAAACTCAGCCAGGAACAAGGCTCGGAAGTTAACCTCTCCTTCGGAATCTTGTTTTGTAAACCAAGTCATAGGAAAGGAATGGTGTTCTTCTAATTGCATTTTTAAATCTCTTAAGCTGTAGGTAGTGGCTTTTTTTTTTTTTGGTCCCATTCACAGCTGGGCCAGGGTGGGATTATGGGGAATCAAAGGATAAAGATGGGAATTACAATAAAGTAGGGACAGGTGGTGAGGATAAGCCAAGATTTCAGAGGCCTCTTCTCAATGCTGTATTTTTGTTTGTTTTTAATTATTGGAGAGAGAGAGAGAGAGGTAGAGACAAAGATAGAAAGAGAGAGAGAGAGAGAGAGAGAGAGAGATTGTTTTGTTGTTCCAAAATGCATTCATTGGTCGCTTCTTGTATGTGCCCTGACCGGGAATCGAACCTGCAACCTTGATGTATCAGGATGAGGCTCTCTCTAACCAATTGCACTATCCAGCCAGAGCTCAATGCTGTCTTGCTTAAAGCATTTGCATCGTGTGCTCTCCAGGGCAGACAGGGTGGGCAGAAGCCCTTAGAATCCAAGCTTGGTAAGACTGGTAAAAACTATAGAGCTCACCTAACTTTCTCATTTTACAATCAGCAAAAAACAAAAGCAAAAAATACCCAAACAAAACCCCAAGATTGAGAAGTTGTCCTAATGGCAAATTTGGGGTAGAACCCGGGTCTCAATAACTAGTCCAGAACATGGAACTTCTCCATGTTCCATTCAGTCACTCAGGGGCTCCCAGGGGCAGAAGGATGGAGTGGTGATGAGCCCGTAGGAAAGCGTTTCCTGTGGGAGCTTATGGAAGAAGCATCTCTGAATTGTGGCTCCACAGAGGAGAGGGTTTGGTCTGCGATCCAACCCTCCCAGGCCCTCTGTGATTTGGTAAAGGCAGGGAATTGGGAGGGGAAAGAGGAGGAGAGGTGGCCTGGGATTGGCAGCTACAGGGATCAGGTTAGAGTTTGGGCTGAGGTGGGGCAGAGGTGAGAGCAGACCAGAAGCTGACCAGCTGGTAGACAGTTCAGAAGTCACGTTTATGGGAAAAGCCTTGGGAGGGCTGGGGCCAGATGCCCACCGGGAGGTGAAGAGCATTTTAGCAGCCGTGTGACAAGTAACCAGAGAAAGGTGGAGCCTGACATACAAGTCAGTCCTTAGAGACTTTCAGCAAGAGCCAGGAGAGGGTGAGTGCGGGACAGGGTGACCTGTGTGCCCAGCACTGAGGAGTTTCTCAGGATGTGGTGCTTTAAATGCTGAAACCAGGGCGGTGCCAGGCAGGCTGGGATAGCTTGTCACCTGGGGGAGGGAGCAGGCCCCAGGGCCCGAGGTGCCTGCTAGAGAGAGGTGACAGAGAACACCCGGCTGGGATTCACACCTGCCAGCTTTGGACTTGAGCCACAAAAGCAGAGTGGCAATTTAGTTGTAATTCTAGTAGCTTAAATAATTGTTTACTCAATGCCAGGCATTCCTGGAAGATCTGCAAGGCATAAAAATATGAATGAGGCCCCTAAATCAGAGGAAACGTTAGTTATGTGCCTAATTATGTAAAGAACCATGGGTGATACCTCTTCTGTAGGGCAAACATAATACATGGAAAGAAAAATAAGAGAAGAGAGGGGTTCTAGCTGAATGCCGCCGGGGGAGGGAGCAGGAGGCTGAATCTGAGCTGGGTTTGGAAGGCTGGCTTGGGTTGTGATGGGAGGTGGTAACGTGGGTGACGGACATTCCCAGGGAGGACACACGTGGCAGTAAGTGCGGAGCATGTTCTGTAACCGTCAGAGAGCTGCGCTGGGCATCAGACCACGCACGAAGGAGCACCGTGCTCTGAGCTGGAAGTACAAGTTCACCCGAGATCCCTGGGTCGGGACTTTACTCTGAGGCTGTAAGGAACCATCAAAGGTCTGAGAACAAAAAATGACAGAGATCAGAGCTAGGAGGTCAACTAGGGGTTGTTCCTAACCATCCGTGTGAAGGGGAGTCCACACCCCCTCAGGTGTTACTATTGCGCCTCACATCCTCTGTCAGCAGGACATTCTCTCTAATGTCTCACAAAGCTCTTTTCTGAGGTCCCTGTGCTTTGTGACTGTCAAACAGCGAGTTCCACTGGGTTCAAGAAGACACTACTCATGAGAAAGCAAAGGAAAGTGATAAATCACCCTGAGATCCAAAGATTAACCACTTAGACCTTATTCCAAGACCCAGGCAGGAAAAGAAGCACAACTCACGTATATTTCTTAAGAAACAAAAGAATTCCTGTGCTGGGCAGGCACTCAAGGAGGAGGAGGCAGGAGTGGTGAAGGAGGAGGCGACAGAAGAGTAGAAAGAGGAAAAAGAGGAGGAAGGAGAGGGGAAAGGTGAGTTAAACTGCATCCCCCCAAAATGATCTGTCCACGTCCTAAATCCCAGCACCTGTGAACACAACCTTATTTGGAACTAGGGTCTTGACAGCTGTAATTGTTTCAAAGATCTCAAGATGTGATCATCCTGGATTTCTGGGGGGCCCTGAACCTGGTGTCTTTTTTTAAAAAAATTGATTTTTAGAAAGAGAGGAAGGGAGAGGGAGAGATAGAAACATTAATGAGAGAGAATCATTGATCGGCTGCCTCCTGTACGCCCCCTACCCGGGATCGAGCCTGCAACCCAGGCATATGCCCTTGACGGGAATCAAACCTGGGACCTTTCAGTCCCTAAGCCAACGCTCTATTCACTGAACAAAACCAGCCAGGGCTGAATCTGGTGTCTTTGGAAGAGAAAGGAGGGGGATTTGACACACAGAGGGGCTGAGCCCACCAGCATATAGAGGCAGAGAGTAGCCATGCTTCCACAAGCCAGGGTTCGCCAGGAGCCGCCAGAAGCTGAAAGAGACAAGGAAGGGTTCTCCCCGGAGCATTTGGAGGGAGTGTGCAGTCTCCTTTAAGACTAATCACTAACAGAAGAAAACGTACACACACACACGCAGCAGCAGCAGCAGCAGCAGCAGCAGCAACACTACTAGCAGACAGATGAGTCCACACACAGAGAAGCCTGCAAACATCCAGCCATGGGTGTGAGAGGGGCCTGCACACAAACAAATGTGCAAACAGTGCCTGGTTCTGCAGAAGGGGACAGTAGCCATGCCCATGCAGTGATAAAGGGCAGCTGCTGGTGCCCCGGCCCCTCTGAGACCCTGAGCACACAGAGCAGAGCAGGAGAGAGGGAAGGAGGCCATGCATGGAGGTGGGGGGCAGCCCAGCTCCAGGTGAGTTGGGGCTGCTTGAATTGACTGGTTACAGATTCCAAGGAGTCCTGCTGCTCCGGACCACAGGTCATGCGGAGCTGCCTCCAGCTAGTCCGCAAGCCTCGAGCTGCAAGCATCCCGTTCAGGTTCCAACGTGAGAGAAATGTCAGAGTGGGATTAGGAAGTGCTTAAACACCAAGCCCGGGATGAGCATCCTGGCAGCCTCCCCTCGGCCTCATTAGGCAGCACAATAGCGAAATACAGCCACTCTGCTCTGGGCTCCGCTGGTTTGGAGGAGGGAGGACTGGGAGGACTGGCCTCGGCATGCAAGCCCTTCCCTGGCTTTCTCTTCCAGCCGGATCACAGTTTGGGGTTAGCAAAGGCATCTGCCTTCTGGGCAAGAAGTCTGGCTGTGCAGAGCAGACACTGTTCTTTGCTAAATAATAGTTGCAAAATCCACTCATCCTCCTGAAAGTGCAGTTTACGGGAGCCTTTCTAACCCTTCACCCAATTCTTTCTCCAGATCCTCCCTGCTCGAGGCCGGAAGAGAATGGCTTCTACTCAGAGCCAAGTGAAACCAACTAGAGACGGTGTCCAAGCAAAGCAGCACCCTCCACACCTCTCAAGTCTTCAATCATCATTTCTTTTATGAAATCAGGTTAAATGAAATTCCTATGGGAGAGTTTCTCCAGTGCTTGAGTGAGGAGCTTGGGGAAGGAAAGACTATGGGTTCACTGTGTGGCCTGCGAGCTTCCGATCCTCTGGGATCCACTTTCCTTTGCCAGGATTTTCAGGTTCTTTTTTAAATAATTGTTTTAAAATATATTTTTATTGATTTCAGAGTGGAAGGGAGAGGAAGAGAGAGTTAGAAACGTCAATGATGAGAGGGAATCATTGATTGGTTGCCTCCTGCAGGTTGGACCGAGCCTACAACCCAGGCAGGTGGTCTTGACCAGAATCAAACCTGGGACCCTTCGGTCTGCAGGCTGACGCTCTATCCACTGAGCCAAACCAGCTAGGGCAGGTTATTTTTTAAATTGAGATATAATTGACCTATGACATTCTATTAATTTCAGATGTACAACATAATACTTCAGTATTTGTATGTATTGCTAAAATGTCACCACAATATATCTGGTTAACATCCGTCACCATTGGTTTTTAGTATTCTATGCCAATTCCTCACTCTTCATGTGGTCTCTTCTTTTTCCATGTTATTCTCCCACCCCTGCCTCTGCCACAGGATTTGCCCCAGGCTTGGGGATGCCCTCTGGCTGCTGAGGGTCCCTGGGACCGCGCTTATTTCACTACTCATCCGCCGTCACCTTCCCCAGCAAGAAGCGCCCGGTGTGTGACGGGCTCCAGCCTGGGATGTGCTGGGTCCTAGGTGCTACAACACCAACAAGTAGCCTCTAATAAACAGTCATGCTCCGCAAACCAGAAGGTGCCTTCATGTCTATTGCAAGCATCTGCAGGAAGCGTGCTGGGAACCGCAGCAGAACACAGGATCCCTGCTAGGTCTCCAGGGGAGAGGCATCATCTTCTGCACGCCGCCTGGAGCCAGGGCTTTTCTAAAAATGAAATGTCATGAAACATATGCCAGCTCCTGCTACTGTGGGCAGCCTGGGACAGTCTGGGGGATGTAAAAGTCTGTCAAGGGACAGGTTTGAGGAGCCGCTGGGTCCCTATACCATTGCCAGCGACAGTGCGAATGAGGTTGGAAGAGACATAAAGCTCACTCTGGCTCCCTGAGAGCATCGGGGGTACCTACAGAGGCAGAGAGACATCTATACCAGGGCCTGGGGAAAGAAAAGGGGGAAGATGAGTATGGGACACAAGGCAAAGCTTCAGAGGGAGAAAGAAGAAGAGGGGTCACTACAGATACCATCTTACGGTCAAGGCTTTAAAATCTATAGCATTATGAGAGGGAGGGTCATGCCCAATATCGGTAGGTGGACTTGTATGTTCATTTGTTGGTTGGTTGGTTGGCTGGTCTGTTCATTCATTCATTTGTTCATTCATCATCCATCCACCGCAGCAGAACACAGGATCCCTGCTAGGTCTCCAGGGGAGAGGCATCATCTTCTGCACGCCGCCTGGAGCCAGGGCTTTTCTAAAAATGAAATGTCATGAAACATATGCCAGCTCCTGCTACTGTGGGCAGCCTGGGACAGTCTGGGGGATGTAAAAGTCTGTCAAGGGACAGGTTTGAGGAGCCGCTGGGTCCCTATACCATTGCCAGCGACAGTGCGAATGAGGTTGGAAGAGACATAAAGCTCACTCTGGCTCCCTGAGAGCATCGGGGGTACCTACAGAGGCAGAGAGACATCTATACCAGGGCCTGGGGAAAGAAAAGGGGGAAGATGAGTATGGGACACAAGGCAAAGCTTCAGAGGGAAAGAAGAGGGGTCACTAAGATACCATCTTACAATCAAGGCTTTAAAATCTATAGCAATATGAGAGGGAGGGACATGCCCAATATCGGCAGGTGGACTTGTATGTTCATTTGTTGGTTGGTTGGCTGGTCTGTTCATTCATTCATTCATTCATTCATCCATCCATCCACATCCATTCACATCAACCATTCAATTATTAAATGCTTACTTTGTACCAAGCTCTAGGAAGACCAATCAGGACAGGACCCAGCCCATATGGAGCTTCTAGGCAGCAAAAGAGACACACAGTGAACAGTGAATGGAAAGTATAATGACAGCTACAAAGAGAAGGTGACCAGTGCTTATCGGATCAATAGACAGGGCCTCACCTACAGGAGAGAGATTAAAGAGAAGCTATATGGAAACAGGGCCCCATTATGGATTCAGAATTTCACTCTAGACATCTAAGTTAAGTACAGGCAGAACAACAGCAGTGAGTGACACTAGTAACAAGTAAATCGCAAGCAACAAAGTTTGCAGTGAGAAGCATCAAAATTGGGTGGACCCGTGGCCCACATTACATCAGAAATGGTCTGCACAGACATCTGGACTGGGATAGATTTTGTGTGTGAGCTTCACATGCACATGGTCAAAGCCCCCTGGGAGGGGTTGAACTAGCATTTGCTTCCATTAATCTAAACTTTTATTTTACTTATTTTTAATCCTCACACTATATGTGTGGGTTTTAAAAAAATATATTTTTATTGATTTCAGAGAGGAAGGGAGAGGGAGAGAGAGATAGAAACATCCATTATGAGAATCACTGATTGGCTGCCTCCGAGGAAAGAGATGGGGGAGGCGGGTGGGTGGGAGAGAAATACAGGTTGCCTCCTGTATGCACCCAACCAGAGATCGAACCCACTACCTAGGTATCTACCCTGACCACGAACTGAACCTGCCACCTTTTGGTGTATGAGATGACACTCAAACCAAGTGTGTCACCTGGCCAGGACATTAATCTAACATTTTAGAAGGTAGTTATTATTATGACAGGCAGCCAGGGTTCAACTCCTGATTCTCCACTTACTAAAAGCACCGGGGTTAGAATGAAAACCTCCATGACTCACTGGCGACATTTACAGACATGCTCAAAACCAAACAGCAACATTTGAAGAGTGGAGGAAGTGCTTAAATGGGAACACGGAAGCACAGGAACATGGCAGAGGAGGCAGGAACACAAAATGTAACCGAGTCAATAAAAGAATGAGAAAGCAACTTGCAAGGAGGGACTTGGAAGCCAGGGAGAAAACAGCCTCCCAAGCTTTATATGAGCACATGTGCCGCCAAAATGAGGCCCAACGGCTCTTTGATAACATAAGTCTTGCTGCTCACTAGGAAGTGGATGGGCTGCTGGGCACTTGAGAGAAGCTGAGTTCAGGAGGGTGTGCAGACAGCAGGGAGGCTTGGCCAGTGATCTCTGTGGGATCTTACTGAGAACCCAATAAGCGAGATTACCACCGCTGGTGTAGCTTTGCCTTCTTGATGTTCTACAGACAAGACCCGTCCATGCTACAGGTCATGGACCATCTGAGCCAGAGGAGACATTAAAGAGCATAGACTCTGTTTCCTAAATTGGCTCTGATGAATGTTGACGGGTATATTATAACAGATATAGATACTTATCAATGTAACTCAAGAAAGGGTTCAGGGGCCAAATAAATGTGAGAAACACTGGCCTAACCACCTGAAACATCAAGACGCCAAAGTTGGCCCTGACTGGCGTGGCTCAGTGGTTAGAGCGTTGGCCCATGTACCAAAGGGTCACATTCACAGGTTTAATTCCTGGCGCATGAGGGAGGCAACCAATGGATGTGTCTCTCTCACATCGAAGTTCCTCTCTCTCTCACTCCCATACTCCCTCCCTTCCACTCTCCCTAAAAATCAATGGGGAAAAAATATCCTCAGGTGACAATTAACAACAACAAAGAAACCAACTTGCTCAGGGGGGACTGAACCCATGACCTGGGATTCATTAGCATTACCCTATTTATTAGGAGTCAAACGTGTACTTCTAAGAAAATATTAGGAAGGTACATTACTCTCCAAATGACTGCATTGGCCTCCTGGTCCTCTAAACTAGGCCAGATCTTTTGTAACCTGTGATTAACAATACATTAAGATCGCTAAGTGATAAGATAAGTTACAGCTTCCTCCCCTAGGCATCCAGGTAGGAATCTACCATCCCTTCCGCCCATTGGAGGAAATCAGATCCGTGATGAGCCCAATAGCACTGTTCTCTAGCAAACCCCATCGGTGAACCACCTGGTTGTCTGGTGCTCCTTGAGGTCCAGGCACAGATCTTGGAATATCTGTCTGAAAGGTTTCGAGGTTTTAAAGTTCAGCCCCTAATCCCCTTTTAAAACTTTTATCACCGTTTGGGGTCTCTGCATTTCCAGAAAAGCTAAGCTCATCAAAAACAATAATGACAGCAACACATACATTGAGAACTTGCTACGTCAAAGCACCCTTCCGAGGTATATCACCGCCATGTTTTATTAATGAATGAATTGGGGTTGCTAACCGGCCCAAGGTCACTAAGGACATCCTGGCTTTGAACCCAAGTGTTCTGACTGTAGAGTCCACATTTTAACCAACCCGCACCGCCATGTTTTATTAATGAATGAATTGGGGTTGCTAACCGGCTCAAGGTCACTAAGGACATCCTGGCTTCGAACCCAAGTGTTCTACTCTACAGTCCACATTTTAACCACCTCTCCCTACTGCTAGGTTTGGGGGGTGAGTATAGGGAGGATCTCAGAGGTTCCGTGGAAGGTCGCATAGGTCCTGAACATCATCCCTGATCCTCTTCAGGAAAAAGGGACTTGGCTTTGATTTACATTTTGTCCTGAAAGAATTATGATCTTATCACTCACATCATCTGTTCCCTTCCCCACTCCTGTTCCAATACCCTGATTTTATTATCTTTATGGCTTGACAGTCTAATAGATGACTTTAATTCCACAGAAGCCCTCACGATGGAGGGATGACAAGGAAAATATGGGCTCTGTAGAGACCATTTAAAAAACAGGCTGTGATGATTCAACAGGCAAGGAGATGCATTTCCAAGCACCCGACTTTGCAGTCTCTCCATCTTACCAACCTCCCGCTAGAATGTGTTCAGGGAGAAAACTGAAGGCTTCCCAATGCCATGTATGAGAAGCGCTCTCTCTGAGTCTCCATGATTTGACCTCTTCCCTAGAATAAAATTCCCTTTGGTTGAAGTGAGCTAGAAATATACATACAGCATTCAGGACTGTTCACTATGGCAACCTCAGTTTCGGAAAACAGGCATTTAGGAGGCCCCTGCTTTGAAAGCACCAGTAACGACAGTCCCAGCTCCCTCCCATACTCACCAGGTTGGGCCTTAGCAAGCTAAGAAAAATCCATCCTGGGACAAATTAACATAAGCAAACACTGGCAAAAACACACTCAAATACACAATAATATTAGCTTTAAAAATTAAAGGCCCACGCACAGAATGAGACCCACCCTCCCAATTACCTACGTGCCAATCATCTGGTGCACTGACTGCTGTGAATTACCGACCCGCATGTCTGTGCTACGCCATTCAGTTGTGGTACATTTCCGCCAAGTCCTATGGATGAGCTGGAGGACCCAATCCCCGCAGCTAGCATCTGGGCATGAACTTTCACCCACTGTTGAAGGGAAAGTAGGGCCCAAGTGAAACACTGATTAAAGGAAGGATCTGGTTATAAGCACAGGGGAGCAAAGCATGAACTCAGACCTCCAAGGGTGGAGGAGGCTGAAGGCGGGAGAGGGGACAGGCAGCAGGAGGAGACAAAGGTGTATGTGCTGAGTGGTTCCTACAGGTATATGCCACATTTATTTATTTTTTAATTATTATTTTTAAAATATATTTTTATTGATTTTAGAGAGGAAGGGAGTAGAGAGAGGAGGAGAGAGAGAGAGAGAGAGAGACAGAGAGAGAGAAG
>NW_005358456.1:282629-297847 GCF_000412655.1 Myotis brandtii | reverse complement strand
GAGAGAGAGAGAGAGAGAGAGAGAGAGAGAGAGAGAAGCAACAATGATGAGACAGAATCATTGATTGGCTGCCTCCTGCATGCCCCCTACTGGGGATCCCGCCCGTAATCTGGGCATGTGCCATGACCTGGAATGGAACCATGACCTCCTGGTTTACTAGTATAGGTTGATAAACACACTATGCCGGCTGGGCTATATGTCACTTTTAATGTCTGCTGTTTTGAAATATGTAATCTTCTCAATACAACTAATAAGGAGGAACTTTTATAAGACCCTTGCCACAGATGAGGAAACTGAGGTTTAGAATAGTTCAGTAACTCACCTAAAGGCACACAACTAGTCAGTAGTCAAACCAGGACCAAAGCTGGTGGTCTTCCCAGTAAGTTACTAATGTCATGGCCAGGTTGGCCTGCTGCCTAACCAAAGTGAAGTGTGTCATGCCTCCCCAGCATACCCAGCAGTGTGTCCTTATGAGGGGAAATATCTTATGTCTCCCAACCTGGGATATTACTGTGATTTCGTTGTGCAAGTTGCTGGGTGTGCTTGGGGGTAGAGATGGTCACTGGAGATGCTCTGGAGACAGCCTGTGCCACCCCTGAAAAAGCAACAGACAGGGAGAAAGCGGAAGCCAAAGACTGCCCTGTGGGAAAAGCTGAGAGCCATACTTGACGGAGGGCGACCCCGGGACGTGCCGCTGTTAGCAGGAGGGGTACAAGCAGGGTTTGTAGTTGTCCATGAAAGTAAGGGGAGAAAGCGGAAGCCAAAGACTGCCCTGTGGGAAAAGCTGAGAGCCATACTTGATGGAGGGCGACCCCGGGAGGTGATGCTGTTAGCAGGAGGGGTACGAGAGCAGGGTTTGTGCAGGAGGCGGCTGATTGATGTTTCTCTCTCATCGATGTTTCTGACTCTCTATCTCTCTCCCTTCCTCTCTGTAAGAAATCAATAAAATATGTTAAAAAAAAAAAAGTAAGGGGAAGTGGAACCTGCCACTTATCAGCTGGGTGACCTTGAAGAGTGATTCTCTCCTCCACAGGGTCCTATTTATTCCCTTGGAAAACGGGGCTGCTCCTGTACTGTTGCGAGGCGGTTCTGAGGATTTAATAAGCTGACATAAAGCACATACTGACATTGTGACGTAGCTTGCACGGTATCTGGAGTTGGTAAGGGTGTTGCTATTAATAGTGTGCAAAGCTCTGGCTGCAGTTAGAAGATGACTCGGGGCCTGAGGAAAATGCCAGGAGAGCCTGGGTCTGGGATGAGGGGGGCTCCACTTCCCCCAATTTTCATGGACAACTACATACCACCTCCCTCAGAAGAAAGAAGATGCTGTGCTTTCCTCTTGGAAAAACCCTGACTCCCTGGTGACTGACCTGAGATGTCAGACCAGCCTATCTGTCCTCCCTGTGAATGGAATGGCCAACGGTGTGTGAGGGCTGACCTCCGCACTGGCAGGAGCTTAAATGACAGCGAGGCCAGCACAGCGTCCACTTTCCAGGTCAGCTGGTCCCTCCTTTGCCGCAAGAGGGGGAGAGAACCCTGGAATAAAACTCACCCACAGAACATTCGGCAGAGCGAGCACCTGCATAAACAAAGTCAGAGGAACTGCCTTTTTTTATTTTCCAAAAAGGCTCCGGATAGTAAAGAGTCGAGTGGAGCAGAGTGTCAAGTAAACAAAACCAAACCATAATAAGCCACCATTTACTTGAGCACATACTATGTGCTGGACCCTGTGTGTAAAAGCTTTGCAGGTATTATCTGACTCAACCCTCACAGTTACCCTACAAGGTGGAACTTTTCATCACCCCCATTTCACAGATGAGCAAGCATTTGGAACTCACAGGAGCACTGAATGGCAGAGGCAGGATGCAGACTGGGGTCTCCTCTGGCTCAGTGCCCACAGGCAAGGAAAACTAGAGGTCAAAATGCTGGGTTGGTCTCTGGTTCTGCCCTCTTCATCCCTGCCTACTGGTATAACCTCAGGTGTCTTTTGGGGAAATAGAGTCAGGTGACAGTGCCCTTCCGGAGTTGGGTCCCAGGAGCTGAGCTGAGAGCTGGGTTTCACACACGTGGGTTTAGGAATATAAGGATGAGGCTTAGATACAGAGGCCAGAGCAGGCCATGAGCTGTGAGAAGCAGGAAGAAGCCTGGTCAACGAGCCATTTCTCGTCCATTATTAACCCCGCTGTGGTATTTGTGAAACGAGGGTGGTGGGGAAATGCAGGTGAGACGAGATGGCCACCGAGGCGCCTTCCAGCGAGGAGCTGCTGCTGTGCCCTGGAGGAGGCCTGCAAGATCAAACAATCCCCCGAGCAGATGTCAGAGGCACCGTGTTCTTAGGAATCTTTGCAAATAACACACTCGATTTTGCCAAGATAGAAACAACCACAAGAATGCACTTCACTTTGCCAGGAAAAAAAATTAGCTACAAGGATAATTCATGCATGTAATGTTCTCATCTTTTATGCCCTATGTAGCTATAAATTAATTCTCAGAAGGACACAATGAGAGACTACAATGGCAATACCAAAACGACAAGCCTCTTTTCTCCAAGAAAAAGAATGGCTGCCTCCTTATAGACAGGATCTCACTAAAATTCTCTTGCATCCATACCAGACTCATTGGCAATTGCGTGTGAAAGGAAATTTGAAGGTCAACTAATTTGACTCTCCATTGGATGCCTAAGTCCCCTTGAAATGTCTCTGAGGGGTCCCTAGGGGAAGCCCGCATACCTTCAGGACAAGAAATCCGATTTCACTCAAAGCTGCCTATTGCATTCATTGGGCAGCTCTGATCTTTCCAAGATCTCTCTTATACTGCCTGCAGCTTTAATTTTTGTGGCCACACAGACCTGCCTAAACTTCTCCACACAGCCCTTCAAACCTGTGGCCCCTGAGTCCTCTCTTCTGCAGAGCTGTCAATCATTCTGGACTTATAAACACAACCTGTTCGCTGAGGTGTTGTCTTTTTCATGGTCAGTCTTCCTGGTTTTTAAAGACAGATTAGCTCCACAATTATCCCAAGATGATTACTCTTCCAAATAACCCAAAGTGAACATTTTTCAACCTATATTACCAGCAACACTGAAAGCCGATTATAATCAACTTGCTTTCATAAAAAGAAGAAATACATCAGAAAATAGACTTTAAGAGATGCTACTTGGCTAAAAGTATCACCAGGGAGCATCCCATGTTCGCCGATCAAGAAGGAAGAGCTGTGAATGCTCTCTTCTCCACTCCTGCCCACTCCCCACTGGAATTTACATGACCCACTTTCAAATCACAGAACCAAAAAAATCACCTGGCCACAAGCTCACATGTTATGACGTGGAAACCGAAGTCCAGAGATCCCATCCCTTTCTCCTTGCCATCCCCAAATGTTTAGTAATTCTCTGCACTGGGTTAGGCCCTGGGACACCAAGGCACCAAGCCCTCCCAGGTCCCTGAGCAGAGACTTATAGGGCAATGCAAGGGATTTCAAATACCGGGAAGCCTATTGTTGGGACAACCCAATGACAGGCAGGCAGAATCTTTTACAAAGGACTTGGAAGACAAAAGGCAGTTTCCTTTCTCTGCCTTTGCTCAAACTGCCCCTCCAACTGGAACACCTGCTCGCTCGCTCTCTCTCTCTCTCTCTCTCTCTCTCTCTCTCGGCAAACTTATCCTTTAAGACTCAGCTCAGGTATCACCCCATGACACATTCTCCTCAAGTGCCCCTTTAGCTCTACTCCCCCTTTATGCTCCCACAATCCTCCGTGAAAGCCGCACTCCCTGTACTTAGCGTCATGTGCTCCCTGTGGCGATCTTCCCTATGAGATCCAGGTTCCTGGAGACAGGCGCTGAGTGCCATTCAGTTGTATATGTTTGTCTAGTTCATTGGTATGTGCTGGGTTTGATGAGCGAAAACATAAACATTTCAGCAGAATCTGAAGGGTTAACAGGCGTTTGTCTCACACAGAAAGAGAGGAAAGAATCCCAGGCCCAGGAAGTGGCCTGCAGAGGCACTGTGCCCAGGGGGTGGGTGGCTGTTGAGCTGCACAGAGTTCCCAGGGTGGGAATGTTCAGGGTGGCAGAGGTGGGTGTGGGAAGAGTGACTGAGCTTAGGGCTTGGGGTTAAGCTTGGGCCAGATGTGAAGACCATATAAGCCATACTGAAGTGTACAGACATTATCCTGTCGTCAGAGTGGGAGGAAATCATTTTCACAGAGGGGAGGGGTGGATCTGATTAGTTGTTAAGGTCACTGAAGTGGCCACATGAGAAAGCGCAGCACCGAGGACAGATGCAAGGTGTGTTTGGAGCCTCGTGCACCGTCCAGGATGTGGGGAGGGTCTGTATCAGGGGCGTTGTGTCCTGAGAGCTCAGGGAGAGCCCAGAGGGGGAAGCACAGTGTGGATGCAGGTTTGGAAGCCCAGGTGGAACCAACGGGACCTGATGAGCAGGTCACCCGGGGTGTGGGAGGGGAGAAAAAGCATCAGGATGGGGTCGGGGCTCCTAACTTGGAACCTCGGGGCAATACCGACAATGTTAACAGCGATACAGAGCTTGGGGGGTAAGATTCTGAGATGATTCCAGTAGGTCCAGAGCTACGTTGGTACTGACTCAAATAAAAGAGTTAAATAAAGTGCAAGGAAATCAATCATGAAAACCTAGAGTACAAGACAAATCTTTTGATCCTCACAGTCAGATGGAGCAATAAGCTCTATAAACAACTTCATATGAGAAACCTTTTGGTTCCCCAAACTACTAATATTCCTCAACCAGTGAAATTGGCATTTGTATGTAAAACATTCTCTAGGCCATCATATACCATTTTTTTCTTATTTTCTGGACCCAACTATATCATTGTCATACCTTTTAAAAATTATTATTGGCAGCTGGCTAATGTCCTCACACCACTCGGGGGGTCCCCATCACCAGGGAGAATTCATTTTCATTAATGGAGGGGCCCCACACAGCCTTTTTTTTTTTACTAACAATTTCATATTTACTCATCTTTCCTAAATGCCAGAATGTCTAGATATTGTTGGGAGAAAGCACAGAGACACACTCAGGAATGAATCTGTTCTGCTCCAAACCTGACCCATCTTTTAACCTAATAACATTCTCTTCCCCCCATTTTATAGTAAAAGCTCCAAAGAGCAAGCAGTGAACGGAACCCCTATAGAACCAAGGGTTCCATTTGAAGGGACCATGGCAGGACCATCCTGGCCATGTGGCCATCCTAAGCGCGCACGGACTGCTCCACTCAACCAGTGAAATTGGCATTTGTATGTAAAACATTCTCTAGGCCATCATATACCATTTTTTTCTTATTTTCTGGACCCAACTATATCATTGTCATACCTTTTAAAAATTATTATTGGCAGCTGGCTAATGTCCTCACACCACTCGGGGGGTCCCCATCACCAGGGAGAATTCATTTTCATTAATGGAGGGGCCCCACACAGCCTTTTTTTTTTTACTAACAATTTCATATTTACTCATCTTTCCTAAATGCCAGAATGTCTAGATATTGTTGGGAGAAAGCACAGAGACACACTCAGGAATGAATCTGTTCTGCTCCAAACCTGACCCATCTTTTAACCTAATAACATTCTCTTCCCCCCATTTTATAGTAAAAGCTCCAAAGAGCAAGCAGTGAACAGAACCCCTATAGAACCAAGGGTTCCACTTAAAGGGACCATGGCAGGACCATCCTGGCCACGTGGCCATCCTAAGCGCGCACGGACTGTTCCGGGTAGAGAGGAAACTGAAACTGCCCGCTCACCCTCTTCCTCAAGTTGTAGGTGAGAATGAGGTTCCGGGAGAAGGAGTGGGAGAAGGCCGTGTAGAACTCCAGCACTTTCTGCAGGGCGTCCCGTTTGATCACGTGCAGGTCACAGTAGGTCAGGGCCCTAACGTTGGCACAGGACTGGGCAAGGGTGGCTTCCTTCCAGAACACATCTCCAAACACATCTCCTTTCCCTAAGGAGAGAAAGTGGTGATGAGGAAGGCGTCGTCTGGGTCCAGGAGGGATCAGCTATCAAGGTGGTTCCCCCCTGCTCCCCAGAAATGCTCCCCAGAAATACTGTCCATTTAGTGTTTTGCACCTTGGGCTCAGAAAGGGCAACAGTGATTTTCATTTGAACCTTAACAACATGCAATTTAAGAATCTTTAAAATACCATAAAGTACATGTCAAAGTTTTAATCAATGACTCTGGGATCGTACATGTTATCCCCTGAACATCCTACGAGAATCCCTTGTTATTCTTTAGCACACCTCCCCCCCAACCATTTTTCCAAAACACAATCATAATCTGAAATTCCATTATGTATTTGTTGGCTTATTGTCTGTTGCCCAGCATGAGAATTCATGCGTTTTATCCCTCCACGTAACACAGTACCTGGCACAGTAGGAGTTCTCTCCAGACTCAGAGTCCAAATAGAACTGAGGAAGGAAGGGGAACTATGGATATACATTAGGCTATTGTGGGGAGGGTGTGGACTCTTTAGCGGAGCCAAGAACAGGCAAGGTCTCCTCTGTTTAGGATGATCTGTGTGGACGAAGTCAGGGAAGAGTGGGGTCCATCTCTTCCCATGGTCTGTCCACTGCCTCAGGTTCATGTTTGTACGGGGCGCCATTCCTCACCCTCTCACCCATGCCTCTTCCACGCTCCTCACCCTTGTCAACTGCCCTCCTGGTAGCATAAAAATATAGGCCCTATATAAATGGCATCTCCAGTACCCTAAATGCTTAGCATTCCACGACAGTGTATTTCATAAATCAACAGAGTTCTAATCCCATGTAGCCATGTTCTGGGTCAAACTTCTATCAGTCTCTAAATATCTGCTTTTCACACCGGGGGATATTCTTCCTACCTTTCCCAGTGGCCAAATGTATATTTTTTAATCTTCACCTGAGGATACGTTTATTGATTTTTAGAGAGAAAGGAAGGAAGAGAGAGAAAAACATTAATGTGAGAGTGAAACATTGATCACTTTCCTCCCGTATGTGCCCCAACCAGGAATTAAACCTGCAACCCAGGTATGTGCCCTGACTAGGAATCGAACCTGCAACCTTTTTGGTATATGGAATGATGCTCCAACCAACTGAGCCCAGCAACCAACATTTTAACATGTGTCTAACACAAAGCCTAATTCACTCCTGGCACAGCCTCTGGTTATAAATAGCTTGAAGTGTTGTTTATCTTGCCTCTACATTTTCAGCACAGATAAACACAAATGTGAATCCCCAGGGAGCCAGAGAGGCGTATGCAGGGAACAAAACAATGCTACATGGGTGACAGGTAACCCTGACAACCCCTGCCACACTCCACAGCTGGAACCCAGGTACCGTGACGCAGTATGATCAACAGGACAGCTGTTTTCCTAATTCAGGCTACAAAGGCAATCACTTTCAAGCAGCTGGACAGAAAGAACGTAACCTTTTCTTAAACACCCAACAGTGTGATTCTAGGTATATAAGTACTCCTTGGGCACGGGCTTCTCTGAGCACTTCTACCGTGTGGGCTGAGAAACAAGTGCACTAGACACATTTCTGCACAGTTCTCCTTGTGTTTGTGAAATAATGTGCAGTTCTGATTTATGAAGATGGTTTTACTGACTCCATACGAGGAGGGCACGTGTGTGGGGGAGCTTTTAGGTAAATATGCCTTTAAAACCGTGCTATTTCAACCCCCTTACCATGTTGTCTGAGAGGACTAATTTAGGGCTGCGGCCAGTGGATGGGAATGTTTCTCTCTGTGGATGCTACCTGGTTTCCGTGGAGATAGGCTCATTCAGTGTGTGCTCCCTAGTCCTCCCTAGTAGTACCGAGTCCTACCCAACCAGCCTGGCCAGTTCGTTCAAACATATTAATCATTCCCTAAGCTCCCTCCACCGAATCACAATGCTTCTCCTGCCTTTCATATTTATTTAATCTGACTCCTCTAGAGAACGCTCTTCTTCTGACACACGATGGTAGTCAATAAATGGACCCCATCTGTACACTGCAACTCACATCAATAGGCAGATCCCAGTTCTCTTCCCCTTGAATCTGGACTGACCTTGGTCCCTGGCCTTGAGCAATAGAATGTGGCAGAAGTGCTGTCTGGGATTTTGAGACAAGGTCATAAGACGCCTTGCAGCTTCTGCCGGGTGTTTCAGGAAGAAGGAGCCACATGAGAGGTTACGTAGAGGTGCTCTGGTGGACAGCCCAGCCAAGTTCTCAGCTGACGACCAGCCTCTGCCACTCAGGTAAATGAGCCATCGTGGCCACTCAGCCCAGCTCAGCCATCAGATGCCCGCAGCCCCAGCCAACACTGGACTACAACCACAGGTGGGAAGCCCAGGTGAGAACCAACCATCTGAGCAAAAATCCACAGAATGGTGAGAAACAAAAATGAATTGCTTAAGCCACTCAATGTAGGGGAGGTTTGTTACATAGAAATAGATAACCAGAACACACAGAATCATAAAAATCTAGGTGAGAGGCCCATGAAACTGAACAGGTTACCGAATAGTCCAGCAGAACATCATGACTAGTCCCAGCTCTGAGCGAGCACCCCACTTTCTCCCCTGAAAGATGAGGCAGGAAAGAGAAGTGGCTCTTACAGGGATAGACTGTCCTGAGTGAGCACCTTGAATATCAATGAGAGACGCAGAATTTATAAAACTCACCGTCTCCTGTTGGGATGTAGTGGGCAACTAAGCAAGAACTACTGTGATTTGAAGAGCATTGGTAATCTTGCCTGATGCTTAATAAAATTACTTCATCTGAGCATTATACTTCTCAAACAAATCTGGTAGTCATTTTTCTAATTATAAAAGAACCCATGACGAAAAATGATAGCTCTTCGTGTGTATTAAACATGTGAATTTATCTGTAAAAATCCAGTTTAGAAACAACTTCTTCATACCTATTGCTTAAAACAAAGGGCAACCATGTTGTGGTTGAAACTGACCATGAAATAAATAAGGGCATCCTCAGAAATGACAACATGCCCATTGGAAAAAGTCTCCCAAGCAAAGGTTTTGACAGAAACAATAAATGGAGGGTAGTTTCCTACCACAAAAAAGTATTTCACATTGAAAATCATGCAACCCTTCTTCCTGGCAAGGCAGCATTTTTCATCTAGATCATGTTAGTGAGATTTAAGAATCTGGTGTTGGAGGACCTGCCGGACTCAAAACAAACCCAAGACTGTTCTGGCAAATGAGAAATGTGTTTGTGACCCATGCAACTTGGGGAAAGTGTCAAAGGGCAGGATACAGAGCATCTGGCAGGCTGCTTGCAAGTTACATCCCGGGAGGAATGACTTCCTAGGTCAGCTTGCCAATCAGAAGCAAGGACAAGCCCTACACCCACACTCATCTCTCATTCCCTAGCGTGATCACCGAAGAACAAAAGGTACCCCCATGCACTGGGGAATCACCATTTAATTGGCAGCATTCTTTCTTTGTGGCCATAAAATATTGGTGTGTCTTACAATCCGTGGCATCTTCTAGTCAGTGAAATATGGTTGTTAACCTTTGAAGACACCATTCCCGTCTCCTTATCTTCTGCGATGCCCCTCCCTCCCGGTCCCCCGTCTGCTGGAAGTCCACCTCAGCCTCCCCCACATGGTACATTCCTCAGGACTCTGCTCTAGACGTGTTGCTTCTTACCCTCCCTCCCCTCTCTCCTTGGCTTGGCTCAGCTGCTCTCCTGGCTTCACTTGCCACCTGGATCACGATGATCCCAGGTTTTTACCTTGAACCTAGATCTCTCTTCTGAGACCAGAACCTCCCACTGGACACATTCACTTAGGTCAACCCACACGGAACCTGCCTCCTCCCGGGTAAACTCATACTCCAGGGTTCCTCATCCCAGTGCAAGTTGTCCAAGTCATTCCAGACTCCTCCCTCGTCTCCACAGCCAATAAGTGACTGAGCTCTGATCCCTTTATCTATCAACTATGTTTTGAGCCTGTCTACGTTTCTGCCATTAAGTCAGTTCAAGTCACTCTCATCTCTCAGCATCCTCCTGGCTGGTCTCCCTGTCTGCTATCCGTTCTCTTCACAACAGCCAGGGCGCTCTTTCTAAAGACAAATGTGATTCTGTCACGTTTTTGCTTTCAGGTCTTTGTAGCTACTGTCCCTTCTGCCTGGAACACTCTCACTTTCATTCCCTTCCCCAACCACCACCACCACTCCTGCACCTGGTGGAATTCAGTTCATCGCGCAAGTCTCAGCTCAGACACCACCTCTGTCAGGAAGCCTCCTTTGATTTCTCCTGGCTGACCTGTCTTGTAAGTTCCCATCGCATCCTGTTCTTACTCCTATTATAAATCTTGGCACTCTGTTATAAAACCGCATATCTACTTGTCTGTCTCCCTGGTGAGACTGTTCGTTCTCCTCCAAGTGTGTCTGTTTGGTTCAGTGTTGTCTCTCCAATCCATAGCATTACACCTGGCATGCTATGGAATGAACAAATCAGTACATCAGTGAGAAGATGGGTCTGAGGGAACAGGTAAGTCAGGATATGAACGGCTTACAGTGCCTCAGGATGGACGAGTTTAAGGAGAGACCTGGTCTCCAGTCCAAATGCAAGAACCTGGGTGTCTACATTGTAGGAAGCTGCATTGTCAGCCTGACTTGAGAAGGAGTTTGCTGACCTGCTCCGAAACATTCCCCTAATTCACTCTGATCCAGATGGATGCTGAGCTGAAAATTTAAAGACGTGTTTAAAAAGAAGAAATAAAGATAATGAATATCAGAAATTACCTAATGATACATAGGTTCTCCTTAAAGGAATTAAAATCTCACTCAAATATGGGTCACCAGCCTTCCTGTGGAGAAGGTACTGAGCATGAGCCAACAGCGCTGGCACCTCTACCTGAGTGGGGCCACCCATTAAAGCAAGGGTTTGGAAACATCATGACAGTTCTCCTGTTCGTCACAACCACAATGAGATAAAATTAAGTTAATCAGATGTCCCTCCACTAAGTTACACACTGCAAATCTTCCACTGAAAGCAGGGGTTAATTTTTCAAAATCACTATAGATAAGAATTGAAATTGACTTGATTTTTCCCTTTCTGTTTATAAAAGAATATACGTGCAGTGTAGAAAATAATTGAAAAATGAGTCCACCATCCAGAAAACATCAGCTAACACTATGGTACACTTTCCATCTTCCTCCTACTCATACATACATTTTTATGTGATTGAAGTTACTGTTACTGCATATATAGTTATATATCCTGCTTTCCCCCAGTTAATATTATGTTGGAAACATTTTGCATGCCAATAAAATTTATATCTTGATTTACCATAATTTTTGATTTAACCAATTCACTCCATCTGGGCACTAAAGTTATGAGGATTTCCTTTAGAAAGATCTACTAGCTCTCCTAACTACTGTGTCTTCAGGGACTGCAAATCCGTTTTTTAAAATCGCATAAGCAAGAACAGAAGTAGGAAAGAGAACCTCATCCCCACACCCATCCTCTTTCGACCAGGTAATGTATTCATTACCCGATACAAATGTTTTTGCATTTCCGAATGACTAGATTATTCACACTGTACCTCCTTGCTTGGAGTATGGAGTTAATATAATTGCTTTGGTTGATGGAATAGCTATATGAATATTAATGCTTGGTTGGAGTGTTTAGAGAGACACTGAAACAGTTTCCTCCCCTTGTGCTGAGTATGAAATCACCTATGACATCTATTTTATTATAGGGCGCTTCAGCTGGTCCTCTTGGTACATGGAACAATGCACCATGGGAGATGGCAGCGCAGGAAGTGGGGGGTGTTCCCCTCACCCACTCCAGCTACAAGAATCTTGGAAGCATCTCTGTGAAGGAATTAGCTTCTCTGTCTCTAAAATAATGACTCTTTATAGGAAGCAGTTGCAGTTTTTTAAACCTTTGTTAGGTAGCCATTCTGTCTTCATTGTCTAGCCAGCCTCCCCCGCTTCAAGAAATGGTGTGTGTGTTTTTTTTTGGCGGGGGGAGGGTAACACCTACTAAAAACAGTGTCATTATTTTCTGATTGGATCAATAAATAAAGGAATGCTGTTAAGACTAAAATTTGGTGTGTGTTGTTTTTTTTTGGGGGGGGGGAGGGTAACACCTACTAAAAAAAGTGTCATTATTTTCTGATTGGATCAATAAATAAAAGGAATGCTGTTAAGACTAAAAATATATGATTCTTTCAAATTGTATCCTAAAATCTTAAAAGGATCTGTGAAACTTGGAATGATGCCAACTTCCTCAAGATTTACTTTAAAAAATAAATGTACCGATTTTGAAAGTAGCACATGCTCTTTTAAAGAAAACTTGAAAACAGACAAATACATAAAAAGGAAATTAAAATCTCCTACAGCCTCCCACACCAGAGACCTCCGTGGTGACATGTTGATGAAGATGTCTGTGGGCTTTTATCTACGAATGTGTCTCCCCACATAGCCGAGATCATGTTGCATGTACAAACTGTGTTTTACTTACCTATCGTAAGAGTTTCTAATAACATTTAAAGTGCCTTGTGAACATTTTGAAGGGCTACACTCCCATGTCTTTTAAAATGTTCTGAAATACTTGGTCATTTAGAAAAACATTCACATGTTTTCTCTGTACCTCTCTTTTTATTATTGTTGTTGTTTTCCCTACTCCTTCCTCTGAACCCTAAATCTCTGTCTTAAGTCCTGGCTTCTTTTCCTGGTTCCAGACCCACCTTTCTGAGTGGCTGTTGAAAACTCCACCTGGATACTTGTCTTAAATGCAACAAGTAAAAACCAAGCCACCACCTTCCTCTCTCTCCATCTCTTCCTCTGGAGGCCTCTTTCTGTTACCGCTGTCACCATCTCCCTACTTACTCCGAGGTCAGCATCACCTCTCTCACCTCCTGCTACCTACTCCTCATGTCCTATCATTTACAACCTTTCAGACTCTCCTTCCACATCTCATCCAACTGCCCCTCCCATCTAAGATTGCCAGATTTAGCAAATAACCATACAGGACACCCAGTTAAAGCTGAATTTCAGATACTTGGATAATACTATTAAGCATAGTGTGTCCCGTTCAATGTTTGGAAATATTTAAGTTAAAAAGTACTTGTTCTTGCCCTAACCTGTTTGGCTCAGTGGATAGAGCGTCGGCCTGCAGACTGAAGGGTCCCAGGTTCGATTCCGGTCAAGCGCATGTACCTTGGTTGCGGGCACATCCCCAGTGGGAGGTGTGTAGGAGGCAGCTGATCGATGTTTCTCTCTCATCGATGTTTCTAACTTTCTATCTCTCTCCCTTCCTCTCTGTAAAAAATCAATAAAATATATTTTTTTAAAAAGTACTTGTTCTTTATGAGAAATCCAAATTTAACAGGATGTCCTGTATTTTATTTGGCAACCCTACCTCTCTCAGTTTCTACTGCCTCTATCTTAACACGTCTCACCTCCTGCATGAGCCCTAGTCAACTACTGACCTCCTGGTCTCCAATTCATTAATCTTCACAAAGCACAGCTCTAACGCTGTCATACTTTACTCACCACTGTTGGTGGCTCCCCACTGCCTCGTTCTTCATGCTGACATTTAGAAACGTCCACAGCCTATCCCTGAGCTGCCTCTCCAGTCCCAGGCCCCACTGCTGCCCCTCGGGGCTCTCAGCTCCAGCTCCAGTGCTGGACTTGTGGTTACAAAGCACAGCTTCTCCAGGCCTCGGCTCCCACCACTCTTCGCATCTGAACGCTCTACCTTCTATGTCCTACTCCTGACTCCATCTTCACAGAGCCACCACCCTAGGCTGGGCCCTCCTTCCCTTGTATATAGATCACTAGTTATTTATCCTACCATTTTGGCAGGTCAGTAATCATTGAAAATTGACATATTCATATGGGTCAGGCTAAAATAATAAAGAGCTTGCTTCCATGCTTTACAGCCTTCCACTGAGTCATCATCTCACCCCTTTCCACAAGAAAAACCACAAAAAACATCCAGTAGTGACTGTCTACGGCAACGTTCTCAAGGTATCATCTTCTACGCACATTCAGTGGAATCACCCAAGGGAGGGAGGGTGTGTGGCACTGCGGATCCCAAGGCTCCAGCCTAGAGCTGCAGAATCAGAACCCACGGGGAGGGCCTGGGAACCAGCACCATGAACACGCTTTCCAGCTGAGTGTCATGCTCACTAGCGTTGAGAACCACCGGCCCACGTGCAAAGTCTTCTCAGGCTACCCGACTTATACTGGCCCCTGAATGTGCCTCTAATGACTCCAGAGGCTCAGGCTGCTCTTCCCACTTTAAGAACCAGCCTATCAAACACTCCTCCTGGTCCCGCCAAGCCCAGTCAACTACCTCCTCCATGGACATTTCCCTGTTCACTCCCGGAAGTCCACAGAAAGAGGTACCTGTGTCACTTATTGCCACTAATTATGCATTTATCTCCCCCAAATGGGATAGAACATTCATCCAAGACTTTTGTCATTACTTCCCCCACCCCAAAGAGGCTAACACCATGTTATGCTGTGATAGTTGTTAAATAAATAGATGCTACATTAATATCCAAGCAAGGTCAATGGATCCAAAGTAACTATTTAAAGCAAAAATGAGCATATCTTCCAAATTAGGGGGGAAAAAAGACTCCATCTGGGAAAAAGCATTGACACGTTTACATGTCCATTGAAGGAGAATGTAAATCCTCGTTCAGTAGTGGCAGGACTGCAAGTAGAAAGTGAACTCCGATGATCTGCCCATCAGCCTTTCTCATGACTGCTCCCCTTCCTTCGGCTCTGGCCCAGCCACAAGTAGAGAAGAGTTTCCTGTACTTGAGAGCCATCCCCAGATCTGTTCCAAAAAGACACTGCAGACTCAACAGACTAAGCCCATCATCTTTATCCCTCCTCCTCCTCCTCCTCCTTGTCCTCTTCTTCCTCCTTCGGCTCTATTGCCTACTTAGTCTCTGCCAGAGACTATTCCCTCTCTTCATCTCCCACATCCCAGAGGTTCTCCCCCCCCCCCTGATATCTCTGGACTCTGGCCCTTCTTCCTCATCTCCCTCCCACCATCTTCCTTAGGCCATCATCATTCCTCACCTGAGCCTCCTAGCCAACCCCCATGCCTCTGTATTTGTGGAACCAGATCTTCAAATCACTCTCATGTTTACAATGTTCTCTGGGACCCTCATCCTATAAGATAAAGTCCAGACCCTCTAGACCAGCTGTGGGCAAACTACGGCCCGCGGGCCGGATCCGGCCCGTTTGAAATGAA